>NC_030432.2:1023394-1210894 GCF_001660625.3 Ictalurus punctatus
TATGTAGTGAGCGTATGTAGTGTGTATGTAGTGTGTATGTAGTGAGTGTATATAGTGAGCGTATGTAGTGTATATATAGTGAGTGTATGTAGTGAGCGTATGTAGTGTGTATGTAGTGTGTATGTTGTGAGCATATGTAGTGAGCGTATGTAGTGAGCGTATGTAGTGTATATGTAGTGTGTATGTAGAGAGCATATGTAGTGAGCATATGTAGTGTGTATGTTGTGAGCGTATGTAGTGTGTATGTTGTGAGCATATGTAGTGAGCGTATGTATGTAGTGTGTGTGTGTAGTGAGCGTATGTAGTGTGTATGTAGTGAGCGTATGTAGTGTATATTTAGTGAGCATACATAGTGAGCGTATGTAGTGAGCGTATGTAGTGGGCGTATGTAGTGAGCGTATGTAGTGAGCGTATGTAGTGGGCGTATGTAGTGGGCGTATGTAGTGGGCGTATGTAGTATGTAGTGGGCGTATGTAGTGGGCGTATGTAGTGGGCGTATGTAGTGGGCGTATGTAGTGGGCGTATGTAGTGAGCGTATGTAGTGAGCGTATGTAGTGAGCGTATGTAGTGAGCGTATGTAGTGAGCGTATGTAGTGAGCGTATGTAGTGAACAGGACCACATTTTGGATTCAGCTTCACTGTGTGAATTATGGTTTAAGATAATAAACTTTTTTTTTTTTTAAACCAAAGAAAATAGATGTGCATGTTCATGTTTGAATACAGAAATGACTTTAGATTCATTCTGATTCATTCTGACAGCCCAAAGCAACAAACATTATCTTTCATGATGGATGAAAATGTTTATAATATAGTTTATAATGTAGTCCCAGCGGAAGAAAAATCATCCCATGGGCTATAAAAATAAAAACAAAATAAGTGTATATATATAAAATCACATTGTAGCGCAGAGCATCAGTATCGAATCAAATCCAAATTGAATCAAATCATGTGATCCAGAAAGATTCCCACTGTGTAATATATAATAATATTCTTGTCTCTCTCTCTCCCTCTATCTCTCCCTCTCTCGCCCCCCCCCTCTCTCTCCCCCTGTCTCCCTCTCTCTCCCCGCTCTCTCTCCTTCTCTCTTTCTCTAAACCCCCCTCCCCCACTCTCTCTTTGTTTCTGCAGGTGATTATTTATCAGGGCGGTCAGGTCTTCAGCCTTGCTAACCGTATGAACAATCGTGTGGGTTTTGTGGCCACGATGCCCAGCACCAGTGCCTCCATCTTCATCAACAACACACAGTTGGCGGACACAGGGACGTACCAGTGCCTCGTCAACAACCTGCCCGACCGCGGGGGGCGCAACATCGGTGTCATCGGCCTCACCGTGCTCGGTACGCAGTTACCAAAACACTTCCAAAAAGTTCAATAATAGAAACACAACTTTTTATATACAGTATCTCACAAAAGTGAGTACACCCCTCACATTTTTGTAAATATTTGATGATATCTTTTCATGTGACAACACTGAAGAAATGACACTTTGCTACAATGTAAAGTAGTGAGTGTACAGCTTGTGTAACAGTGTAAATTTGCTGTCCCCTCAAAATAACTCAACACACAGCCATTAATGTCTAAACCGCTGGCAACAAAAGTGAGTACACCCCTAAGTGAAAATGTCCAAATTGGACCCAATTAGCCATTTTCCCTCCCCGGTGTCATGTGACTTGTTAGTGCTACGAGGTCTCAGGTGTGAATGGGGAGCAGGTGTGTTAAATTTGGTGTCATCGCTCTCACGCTCCCTCATACTGGTCACTGGAAGTTCAACATGGCACCTCATGGCAAAGAACTCTCTGAGGATCTGAAAAAAGAATTGTTCCTCTACATAAAGATGGCCTAGGCTATAAGAAGATTGCCAAGACCCTGACACTGAGCTGCAGCACGGTGGCCAAGACCATACAGCGGTTTAACGGACAGGTTCCACTCAGAACAGGCCTCGCCACGGTCGACCAAAGAAGTTGAGTGCACTTGCTCAGCGTCATATCCAGAGGTTGTGTTTGGGAAATAGACGTATGAGTGCTGCCAGCATTGCTGCGGAGGTTGAAGGGGTGGGGGGTCAGCCTGTCAGTGCTCAGACCTTACGCCACACACTGCATCAAATTGGTCTGCATGGCTGTCGTCCCAGAAGGAAGCCTCTTCTAAAGATGATGCACAAGAAAGCCCGCAAACAGTTTACTGAAGACAAGCAGACTAAGGACATGGATTACTGGAACCATGTCCTGTGGTCTGATGAGACCAAGATAAACTTATTTGGTTCAGATGGTGTCAAGCGTGTGTGGCGGCAACCAGGTGAGGAGCACAAAGACAAGTGTGTCTTGCCTACAGTCAAGCATGGTGGTGGGAGTGTCATGGTCTGGGGCTGCATGAGTGCTGCCGCCACTGGGGAGCTACAGTTCATTGAGGGAACCATGAACGCCAACATGTACTGTGACATACTGAAGCAGAGCATGATCAGTATGCAGTATTCCAGCATGATAACGACCCCAAACACACCTCCAAGACGACCACTGCCTTGCTAAAGAAGCTGAGTGTGAAGGTGATGGACTGGCCAAGCATGTCTCCAGACCTAAACCCTATTGAGCATCTGTGGGGCATCCTCAAACGGAAGGTGGAGGAGCACAAGGTCTCTAACAAACACCAGCTCCGTGATGTCGTCATGGAGGAGTGGAAGAGGACTCCAGTGGCAACCTGTGAAGCTCTGGTGAACTCCATGCCCAAGAGGGTTAAGGCAGCGCTGGAAAATAATGGTGGCCACACAAAATATTGACACTTTGGGCCTAATTTGGACATTTTCACTTAGAGGTGTACTCACTTTTGTTGCCAAATTGTAGCAAAGTGTCAATTCTTCAGTGTTGTCACATGAAAAGATATCATCAAATATTTACAAAAATGTGAGGGGTGTACTCACTTTTGTGAGATACTGTATATAAAGCCACTGTAGTGCAAAGAACAATGTAAAGCATTAATGTGAGCACATTTATATACAAATAAGCATGGAAGATGTGTAGAGAGAAATAACAAAACCAGAACTTCAGTGTCATTTGTGTCATCACTGTTACGGATCACTTTACACTTAGTTCACCTTCAATTAACAGATAATCACAATAAATAAAGCAATTTTTTTACATTCAATTTATCACAGGTTAATTATCTGCATTATTTATGCACTCAAAAAAAAAAAAGAGCAGAAAAAAGTGGGGTGGGGTTTTCCAAAAAAAAAAAAAAAGAAGAAGAAGAAAAGAACCGGTGAAGAGGCGAGAGTGTCGGTTAGATGCGGAAGCGAGAGGGAAGCGAGAGGGAAGCGAGAGGGAAGCGAGAGCTCTGAGGGAACGGCAGAAATCGAGTTGCTGAGTGTTTGTATGGAATCGTTCGTTTGTTCTTTGCGGAATCCTCCGTTATTGCTTGAAGTCCATACCTCAGGATCTCCATCAAGAAGATGAGGTTTGGATTCTGGAGGGAATATTCTTGACAAGGAAAATCCCAAAATTCAGCGGCACGCTGAAGCGCTTTGGGGGTTTTCCTTTCTACTCCCTTTCTAAACTCGACTGCTTGCACGATTATTCTCAGAACACGTTCTTGCAAACCCGAAAATTCAGAGGAATCATCTTTCCCAAGGCTCTTAAGACTTCCTTCGATCTCCAACACCTTCACGAAGAAAGATCCCGCCCTCCTGAAAAAACCCCAAATTACTTCCCTTTTTGACTCTTTGGCTTCATAATTTGGTTAATCATTTCCTTTTATCTCCTTACATTCTTACGCTTAATGAACGCGACAGTGTGAAAATACGATACTGCGGGTGTGTATCGCTCCGCTAAACGGCATAAATAATAACTCTTTTTGGTTTAATTGCAGAGTGGGAATTTCGAATTTCGGAGTTTTCATGACAGGTTTATTTGACCTGTCTGGCGCCCGACCTTGTTTAAAGTGACCACGCTTCACCGGTAACCGGAAATAACTGAAAAATCTATTCATCACGTTTAATTAAAACTGATGTAGTGCAAAGAACAGCGTAATCACGTTTATACGCAAATAATCATGGAGGACACGTAGAGTTAAATAACAAAACCGCAACTTCAGCGTCATTTGCGTCGTCGTCACCGGTAACGGGAATGACAGAGGAAGAATCTGCGATTTACACCAATGTTTTCAAGTTAATTACAACCCAGCGAACAGGGGACGTCCCCCGGACATTGCGAACGTCCACTTAAGTCCGCATTTGGTCCGGTTTATAACGTTCGCTGGCGGACGTTCCGAGGACGTCAGGAGGATATCAAATCATAACACTACCGAATATATTCATTTCAGACAAAGTCCCCTAAGCTTCCCGAGTTGCCGCCGGACGTCCTGTGAATATCCCCTTGAACATCCGTAGGACTTCAAGGGGACCCTACACACACGTTCGTAGAGATCATTTAGGGGACTTCCTGGGGACCTTTTTTTGTCTCGGAAAGGACATAGAGAAAAATAACAAAAACCGCAACTTCAGCGTCATTTGTGTCACCATTCACTGGAACCGGATCCGGCATGACAGGAAAATCAATTCTGCAGTTTTAATTCAGTTTTGTAACGCTCCCACTTTCGTGAAAAACACTTACAGTAAGCGAACGCTTTTACGCACTCCTCAAACCCGGTGTCATCGGTGTCGCCGTGCTCAGCAACGTTTAAAACAATTTCCTGCCTTTCTGAAAATGAAAAAAAAACGAAAATCTGTGCAAATAGGATGAGTTGAAGTACACTTCAGTGTAATCAGCGTCACTCAGACCCTGCCTGCGAGTCACTCACGGGAAAGAACGCACAAAATGTGTGTGTGTGTGTGTGTGTGTGTGTGTGTGTGTGTGTGCGGAAAACAAGGATACTTTCATAACAACAGCGACGACGATGAAAATGAAACACGGCATTCAGAAGAGAGAATAAAAGAACAGCACTCGGTTGTTCACGACTGAGAAACATGGAAGCAAACAATCCACGCTGTGCTGCAGCAGGAAAATAATCGGAGACGGAGTGGTGTGAGGAGACAGAGTTACTGTTACACACCGAGGGTGATTAGTTTCCTGTTAAAGCACAACCCCAAGGTCTATTACTGTAACTACTGAGTTGGGGATAAGTGCTGAGATACTGCCATCTAGTGGCAACCTTAATAACTCTCTCCTAATGTTAATCTTCTAACCTTAATGTCTTTATTTCCGTCTCTCGATCGCACTCTCAATTCAATTCTCTCTCTCCCTCCCTCCCTTTGTCTTTCTTTCCGTCTCTCTTGCTGTCTCCCGCTCTTTCTCTCTGTTTCTTTCTCAACATCTGTTTTTCTCTCTTACTTAAATCTCTCCCTCTCTCTATTTCTTTCTCTCTGTCCTTCTTTCTTTCTCTGTTTCTCTCTCTATATCGCTTTCAATTCAGTTCTCTCTCCCCCTCCTTCCCTTTGTCTTTCTTTGTCTCTTTCCATTTCTCTCTCGATCTCTCTCTCTCCCTCTGTCTCTCTTGCAGTCTCCCGCTCTTTCTCTCTGTTTCTGTCTTTCTTTCTCTCTGTTTCTCTTTCGATATCTGTTTCTCTCTCTTAATTCAAGTCTCTCTCCCGCTCTCTCGGAGAGGTGCATGCTGGGAGTGTGTGTGTGAGAGACAGCATCTACTTGCAATGTGCTGTTTTCTTAACCCCTCCCCCTCTCTTTTTCTGGTGTGCATTTTTTATAGCCTCTCCCCTCTTTTTATTATTGTTGTTTAATCTCGAGTTTTAGTTTGATTCGGTGAGTGGTGTGCCTCCGACGTGCCTCTGCGTGCCTCCGACATGCCTCCGTTCACTGCACATGAACTGATAATGGGAGAACTTTGCAAGGATTGGAAGAGTTGCGAGTGCAGTGAAAACGATTCCTTTAGGATGCAGACATCCTGCACTTAAACACGTTGTTGTCTTTCAGGAGACGTTTCTGAACTCTCCGGACAAAATACTGGACGTGCCGTTTAGAGGGAATGCCGGGATAATATCGAGGTTCCTGATGCGGTTTCTGATATAATGACACGCAGTCAGGATGACGTCGTGAAAGACGCTGAAAGCTGGGCTGATATATCAGACTTTCAGAAACTAGATAATAATTTCTATTCTGTGGAACAGACAAATGCTTCCAAGGATGAAACAGAACGCTTGATGCAGCAGTTTTTTTTTTTTCCTGATGCGGACAGATTTGTTGCATCGGTTTATTGGGCTCGCAAAATGTGTAATTATAGCGTGCTATCCCAACAGAAACGGCTCCGTCTTTAAAAACGCATCACAGCTGTAAGACGAGTGGGGGAAAAAAAAGAAGTGGTGAAGGAAAGGCCAACTATCGGTAAAGCTAAATAAATAATATCTTATAAAATAAATAAATCATATCTATTTCCTGTCCTGTGAAGGTTCTACGTGTAGGCTCTTTAAATGCGAATGTGCTTAAATGATAGTGGCAAGCAAGTTTTAGTCATAGAATTTCTCGATCTTAAAAATGCTGGAGTCATTCCTCTCCGCGAGACTCGTGGATGACGAGATTATCGTGATGGGAGGAGTCTGGAATTGCACTCGTTGATAGAATTTTACCATTGATAGAAATGTGGAAGAACCTTATTATCAGGATCAGGTGGTAGAGTGGGTTGTACGTGATTCGTAGGGTCGGGGGTTCGATTCCCGGCCCACGTGACTCCACATACCGAAGTGTCCTTGGGCGAGACACTGAACCCCGAGTTGCTCCCGATGGCAAGTTAGCGCCTTGCATGTCAGCTCTGCTACCATTGGTGTGAATGAGAACCAGTGTAAAGCTATATAAGTGCAGACCATTTCACATTATTATTTATAGGTAGACGGAATTGCTATTGGCACCCATCTGTTGCTATTGGGAGGTGTGGAAAATGCGCACAAATTAATTATACTAATATTATTCAGTGGTGGGAAATTGGAAAAGTGCAAATAAGGGTTTTTTTTTTCTCAGCAGTATTCATCTTACTCAACTCGAAGGACAAAGATGTTGATACAGAGTCTTGAGTCTGACATTGAGGAAAAAATGATGACCTGGAAACTGCTGCTGCTGGATAAATGCTCCAGCTTAGCTCTTTATTACAGGACTAAGTGAAGGGGGCGCTTGTTAGGGCACGCTTCACCCGCCTTGAAAGACGTCGATGGTCCTGCAAAAATTCTGTCCTTGATTGGAACGAAAGACGAGTCAAGATAAGCAGATGGCTTGTTTGAAGAATAATGAAGGTGTTACATCTGATCCCTCTGCAATGAGAGAACCTGCTGTTGAATACAGTTTTATTCAGCACTTTACACTGCTGAGGAATCGGACCCGCAAAGTCGAGTGGGACTTTTCCAGCACCTCTTGAAACTTATACCTAAGCAACGACAAGATCTTGGAAGAACTTCCAAGAACTTCCCCTGGATTGGGCCACTGGACTTGATAGGCTTCTCTCTGAGTTTTATAAGGAATTTTGGTACGTTATTGGAAAAGATACTGGAATTTTGGAATCCTTTTGGCTGCTATACCGACTGGATCTTTCTGTAAAAGCTGGAAAAGAGCAGTATTGTCTCTTCTGGCCAAAAACGGCGATCTGTCTTGTTTAATCAAGAGAGATCAATGTTATTGTGTTAAGGGTCAATCGATCCATCCGCTTATCCTACAGGGTCTAGGAGGACCTGGAGATTATCTCAGGGATCGTGGGGCACAAGGCCGGGTACACCCTGGATGGGGAGCCAATCCATCACAGGGCACAATCACACGCACACGTTCACACACTTCGGACAGTTTGGACATGCCAATTAGATTGCCATGCATGTCTTTGGACTGGGGGAGGAAACCGGAGTACCACGCGGAGAACATGCAAACTCCGCACACACTGAGCAGCAGTGGGAATCGACCCCCCGACCCTGGAGGTGTGAGGACTTATGGTTTTGGGGATGGTTTTATTTCATGGGTCAGTCTGTTATATAAGGAGGCTGAATGTATGGTGAAGGTTGCTCTGGGTCGAAGTATTCCCAATAAGTGTTCAAAGGGGAATAAGGCAGGGCTGCCCTCTCTCTGGTCAGCGCTATAGTTTGGTCATTGAACTTCTACTTTGTAAGCTAAGCATTGGGATGGAAGGATTACATACCGTATCGATGGTTTACATAATGCGAGCTCTGTTAAAATCTCCGCCTAGGCTAGGATTCTGTCATAATCAGAAATAGTGAGGATGTAAAGTTTAGCCTAGATGGTATTCAGTGTTATCAAAAGGCTTCATAAGGCTAAAATAAATTGGACAAAAAGTGAAGCTTTAAGGTGTGTGTCCGGTTGTCTAACTGGAAATGGTTGCTATCCTATAGGGGAAGGGTCATGATCGCTAACAATCTTCAGTGTTATGGCACAAAATGGCCATACTGGAACCTCCTACTGGTGTCATTAAGTACATTCAGAAGCATCTGGTTGGGTTTTTTTGGTCAGGACAACATTGGCCCAGGGCACTGGTGCTGTATTTGCCTGTCCATGAAGGTGGCCAAGGATTAACAGCTATAGGATTGCTGTATGAAAGAGGACATGGGTTGTGGCCTTCTGAGGAGAGGTGGACAGCTGGGACTTGATCGTTGTTTGTTTCTGATGGTTTTGAACGGAGTGGATTTAACTGGACTAACACCCTTCTACAAGACGGTGCTGAAAGTGTGGAGGGTTGGAACGTTTTCTCCATCAACAAGGACGTGAAAGTGGATCTTTCCTCAAGGAGGAACCTTTACTCCATAATCCTGTGCTGCCTGTGAAAAGCTTGGACTCGGAGTCTGTAGGGGTTGCAGTGGTAAAGGCAGGATTTATAAACGTTTCCCATTCTCTAGAAGGATGGATGGTTGACTCCTGAGGAAATTGCAGCAATGCTCGAGACCGACATTCTAGCTGTTTTAGCCTGAACTTTTATACAGGCTCTGCGGAGAGCGCTATCTTAACCGAACTGTAAACGCGAGACAGTCAAACTTCCACAACTGGAGGTGAGAGCAGCCGTGGCTACATGGGAAGAGGATGAACGAAGATTGCCGAGTTTCAAGACACCAGAAGTAAAAAGAAATGTTTCGATACGCTGGAAAGAAGCACATTACAGCAGAGTGAAATTCTTTTCTTTGCATACCCCAGCATGTCAGGAAGCATATGCAGATACAGATACGGCGCCCCCTGGAGCAGAGAGGGTTAAGGGCCTTGCTCAACAGCCCAACAGTGGCAGCGCGGCAACGCTGGGGGTTGAACCCTCGACCTTCGATCAGTAACACAAAGCCTCAAGCGCCAATCCACCACTGTACAAGTGATGAATCTTACATTCTGATTTCTACTCGCCTTATTGTTGAGTTTGTTTACTTTAAGCTCATTGGAGGCTTGGAAACTTTTCAACTTGGATCTGAAATGATGCTGTATGTAAAATAAATGAAGAAGGGCTTTTAGAATTGCTTGTGGAAAAAAATATTGTATGCATGTATTGTATGTGTTATTGTATGTAGGTAATATTTATACATGAGACCTTTAAAGTCACTTCTCTCTCTCTCTCTCGCTCTCTCTCTCTCTCTCTCTCTCTCTCTCTCTCTGTAGTCCCTCCATCTTTACCCGTGTGTCGCATTCAGGGTTCTCTCGACGTCGGCAGTGATGTCACGCTGCTCTGTGGTTCCGAAGAGGGAATTCCGACACCAACGTACTCATGGGAGAAACTCGACTCCGTGCCCAAACTCCCTCTCGGTGCCATGCAAGGTAGTGTGTGTGTGTGTGTGTGTGTGTGTGTGTGTGTGTGTGTGTGTGTTTATTACAAACAATATTGTACAGTGAGGGAAAGAAGTATTTGATCCCCTGCTGATTTTGTACGTTTGCCCACTGACAAAGAAATGATCAGTCTATAATTTTAATGGTAGATTTATTTGAACAGTGAGAGACAGAATAACAACAAGAAAATCCAGAAAAACATATGTCAAAAATGTTATAAATTGATTTGCATTTTAATGAGGGAAATAAGTATTTGACCCCCTCTCGATCAGAAAGATTTCTGGCTCCCAGGTGTCTTTTATACAGGTAACGAGCTGAGATTAGGAGCACACTCTTAAAGGGAGTGCTCCTAATCTCACCTTGTTACCTGTATAAAAGACACCTGTCCACAGAAGCAATCAATCAATCAGATTCCAAACTCTCCTCCATGGCCAAGACCAAAGAGCTCTCCAAGGATGTCAGGGACAAGATTGTAGACCTACACAAGTCTGGAATGGGCTACAAGACCATTGCCAAGCAGCTTGGTGAGAAGGGGACAACAGTTGGTGCGATTATTCGCAAATGGAAGAAACACAAAAGAACTGTCAATCTCCCTCGGCCTGGGGCTCCATGCAAGATCTCACCTCGTGGAGTTGCAATGATCATGAGAACAGTGAGGAATCAGCCCAGAACTACACGGGAGGATCTTGTCAATGATCTCAAGGCAGCTGGGACCATAGTCACCAAGAAAACAATTGGTAACACACTACGCCGTGAAGGACTGAAATCCTGCAGCGCCCGCAAGGTCCCCCTGCTCAAGAAAGCACATATACATGCCCGTCTGAAGTTTGCCAATGAACATCTGAATGATTCAGAGGACAACTGGGTGAAAGTGTTGTGGTCAGAATGGAGCTCTTTGGCATCAACTCAACTTGCCGTGTTTGGAGGAGGAGGAATGCTTCCTATGACCCCTGGAACACCATCCCCACCGTCAAACATGGAGGGGGAAACATTATGCTTTGGGGGTGTTTTTCTGCTAAGGGGAAAGGACAACTTCACCGCATCAAAGGGACGATGGACGGGGCCATGTACCGTCAAAACTTGGGTGAGAACCTCCTTCCCTCAGCCAGGGCATTGAAAATGGGTCGTGGATGGGTATTCCAGCATGACAATGACCCAAAACACACGGCCAAGGCAACAAAGGAGTGGCTCAAGAAGAAGCACATTAAGGTCCTGGAGTGGCCTAGCCAGTCTCCAGACCTAAATCCCATAGAAAATCTGTGGAGGGAGCTGAAGGTTCGAGTTGCCAAACGTCAGCCTCGAAACCTTAATGACTTGGAGAAGATCTGCAAAGAGGAGTGGGACAAAATCCCTCCTGAGATGTGTGCAAACCTGGTGGCCAACTACAAGAAACGTCTGACCTCTGTGATTGCCAACAAGGGTTTTTAAACCAAGTACTAAGTCATGTTTTGCAGAGGGGGTCAAATACTTATTTCCCTCATTAAAATGCAAATCAATTTATAACATTTTTGACATGCGTTTTTCTGGATTTTCTTGTTGTTATTCTGTCTCTCACTGTTCAAATAAATCTACCATTAAAATTATAGACTGATCATTTCTTTGTCAGTGGGCAAACGTACAAAATCAGCAGGGGATCAAATACTTTTTTCCCTCACTGTATATAATATATATATTATATAAAAATTGTAAAGTGTAAATAATAATAATAATAATAATAGTAAATGTTACACTGCAGTGATTTTATGGTGGTTATTTTTCTTTAAAGCCTACAGTATTTTATCTTCATGACATGAAAGCGTTTCTGATTTTCATGATTAAGGCTGTAGCACCATCTCGTGGCTGCAGTTAGAATCGCAGTTAAACTCGGCCACTTTCAAGACCTTTCTTCTTCAGTTCTGTTACACTTCTCAGGTTAAAATTTAAATGTTAGTTTCTTGTAAGCCTGTTTTTTTTTTTTTAAATATTAATACTAATTATTATTATAAATATATAAATAAAAACAACTCTTTCTGCAGTAAATGATGCAAAGACCTTCATTACAATTTTATATTAATTTATCTGTATTTCTATTTTATTTCATATTATTATTATTATTATTATTATTATTATTATTATTATTATTATTATTATTATTTTAAAGCTTGGCATTTGCTAACCCATTTGAATACAAAAAAGAAAATATCTCTTACTTCCACTTGAAATTCATTCGTACAGGAATTATTTTTAATCAGTTCTGTTCATGTTTCACTTACGCTATTAAAATTCAAATAAGCTCAGTTCTTTTCTGTAATTCAATTCATTTTAATTTGTCATTTAATGCCTATTAGATAGCTATCCATGTCAGTGCTGCTTATCCTGATTTTCCCTAAAGAAAAGACTTAATTATTATTATTTACCTTTATTTCTCGCTCTCTCTCGCAAAAACAGATTACATTTCATTCTGAGCCCCTGCATAATATACCAACATTTAACATCATTGTTGGCTTTCATATTTCAAAACCAACAAAAAACAACAAACCAACAAAAATCCCACCATGTAATAAGTTTATATATAGCTTATCATGGCTATGGATTATTTGTTTGTTTGTTTGTTTGTTTGTTTTTATTATACCTGTATAAATCTTTTATGGTCCAAATTTTTTTTTTTTTCATGCAATAAAAATACAATATCTAAAACATAGACAAAACAAAACAAAACAAAAAAACACCCTTATTGCAAATACATAAACAAACAAACAAGCAAAAACCCGCCACAAAATTAACTTATACTATATGTTTGATTGTTTGTTTTTTATTGCACCTGTTAAAATCTTTGGACCAGAACAACTTCTTGTAAATAAATACAAGGTCTAAAGCATAGACAAAACAAAAAAACAAAACACACTTATTGCAAATACATAAACAAGCAAACAAAAATCCACCACAAAACAAGCTTATATACTGTTTGTTTGTTTGTTTGTTTGTTTTAATCGCACCTTTTTAAATCTTTGGTCTCTATATGTAAAACATAGACAAAACATAACAACAACACCCTTATTGCAAATACATAAACAAACAAACGAACAAACAAACAAACAAACAAAGGAAACGGTATGACTTCGAAACTTTTTTCGTTTGTTTTGTTTGACCCTTTTTATTTTGTGTTTATTTTGTTTGAATATGCATGTTTAGATCAGCATTTAGAGTTCGGCTGGACTTTAGTTTTGCTCACTTTCTTTAGAATAGCTCAGCAGCTCTGCTACACAACCAGTTTTTAATCAGTAAAACGAACAAAAATTAAAAAGAAAATGAACGCCAAAACATCGGCGTTGCTGCTGATGAATCCTTATCGTCCCAGCAGCTGATTTCAGATCAGCTCATTCAGTACAGCAAATTATCACGAGTTGTGTGTGTGTGTTTGTGTGTGTGTGTGTGTGTGTGTGTGCAATGATGATGATGTCATCCTCAGATCAGATGCAGGGCACGGTGAGTCTGAAGAACATCAGCGTGGGGACGTCGGGTGTGTACCAGTGCACCGCCTCCAACGCCATCGGCACCAGCACGTGTCAACTCAACCTGCAGGTGGTGACACGTGAGTCACATCTCGTCTGTTAATCAAAACAGCGTCTGAATTTTTTATTTCACTAAACACCAACATCCTGGTTATGAATTAACGAGGGGCATGTTATATGATAACACTATTGTTTTCTTGTTATTATTACGTACTTGAATCTTAATCTTCATGTCTCTGCGGTGTGCAGCTCAGCCCCAGAGCGTCGGTCTCATCGCTGGAACCGTCGTCTCCGGTGTCCTCGCGGCGGTGATTTTCGCCCTGCTGGTGATCGTCACGCTTTTCTACTGGAGGAACAAAAACCGCTACGAAGACGACGACATCCCCAATGAAATCAGGTGCGAGCTGAAGATGGGTTCTTCTGTTGATTCAATTTTCATACAATTTTACCTCATTGTTTGTTTGTTTGTTTGTGATGAATTCCGTATCCTACCGCAGCTGGTAGCTAGAACCTTCCCTCAACTGTTAGCTACATATTAGCCTTCATTCGCTACACTCTTTATTCGATACGAACAAATTTATTTGGGAATCGAGAAACGTGTCGACGCGTTCATGAACATCTGGTTAGTTCATAGGGAAAAATCAGGACAAAAGTAATGGCAGCCTATAATAGGAGGAGGAGTTAGTGTGTGTCGATGGTAACCGACGCGCTGCAGTGGCTGAGCTGCATTGCTGGTGTACTCTGGAGGCGCTCTTTCACCATACAGTCGCCATTTTGTCGTTTTTCAGCGCTGAAGCTTTGTGGGCGTGGCTAAATATGTAAATTTGCTGAGCTATAAACATGCATGGTAGCTTACCACGCAACATATGCACGCGAATATAAAGAAATGTATCAAAATCTGGTGTCGATTTTACATTCGGTTTAGCCGCAAAAACTTTCAAATGAGGCCCAGATTTTTTTTATATGCAAATGTTTTGGTTTTTTTCCATCAGGATTTACCTGAACAAAAAAAAAAAAAAAGCCCTCATATTAAAAGCTGACACTAATGCTGCTTCGTGTTTTGCTTTGTGAGCACTTAAAAAAAAACAAACCTTCATTGTTTGTACTGCAGTATTATTTTCCTCTCGTATTTGATATTGTTTAATCCTTTTTTAAGTTGACACTATAGCAAGTCTCGTTGAGCGCCGATTTCTCCTTCAGTCAGTACTGTTGATAGACGGAGTAATAACATACGGAAAATAAAAAAATGAATCTCTTTTATTCTTCTCATGAGAATCTGAGGCGAGTCGAAGGAAAAGAAGTATTCCATTTAACCGCTTATTGCCGCATGAAGCAGCTTAAACCAAATCCATATTCATATTTTTCAGAGAGGACGATCTTCCTCCAAAGAGGTCTTCGTCGGTGAAGGCGTTCCAGGCGGACGCCTCGTCCTCGGAGAACGACACGCTCACCTCCACCAACACCTACAACAGCCGTTACTGGCACAACGCCAAAGCCAGCTACGACGCCAACTCCTACACTCGCTACGATGGGCAAAGCTTCACAACTGGGGGCGGGACTGGTGGGGGAGTGGGCGGAGCCTACGCAAACGGTGGGCACACTCTCCCAGCTCCCAAGACTCTGGTGGTCACCGCCAATTCTGCGCCCATTGTGACACGCAGCAACGGTTCGCTGAGTCATCGAGCTCCACCAGCCACACCCCCACCTCCTTCTGGCTCCGCCCCCACACATGTGCCGAGCCGCACACATTCGTACGCAGTGAGCCAGGCAGTGCTGGAACGCATGGGCGCCGTGCCCGTCATGGTTCCCGCTCAGAGCAGGGCGGGTTCTCTGGTCTAACACCAACCTGAGATGGACAAACTGAATTTTTACAATTCTTTATACAAACGATGCCATCTCTTTTTTTTCCATTAATGAACTACTGATTTTACTCTGTGAGGGTTTTTTTTTCTACATTAGCAAATTTGCAATAATAATAATAATAATAATAATAATAATAATAATAATAATAATAATAATAATGGCTGTCGGGGAATCAGGAGGACGGCGTACACAGCTTTGGGAACGTTTTTGGAGGACATTTGGAACGTGTCCTTGATGACATGCATGTGCATCTCGATTGCACAATGACGTCAATTTTCAGCCGCCATTTTTACTTACATTGACGCAAGATTTTGAAGCAATGGTCATAAAATTTTACCGTAAAACACAACACTAAAACGATCTCATTATATTACCAGTATAAACAAAATGGAGTTCCAGAAATCCACATGTACAGCCTGGGGGCGTAAATAAGAGATGTGAAACAAACTTTTGATTTTAGTTGCTTTTGATTTACAAAGTAATGTTTACTGTTTTGTTTCTTTGTTTTTTAGTTGTTTTTTTTTGTTTTGTTTTGTTTTTGTTCGGACAATAAGTTGTGACAAAATACAAAAAGAATCCGGCCAAATTTTGACTAATTAGAGGAATCATCGGCAAATTTAAACATTTAGAATGATTAGCATTTGTTTAAGCATAAAGATTATAAGGTTAAGGTTAGCGTTCGTACTTCGTATTTCACAACATCGAAACTCGGCCGTTTGGCTTCTCATTCGTTAAAATGTGCCTGAATTTGCAAGTTGGAAACGATCGCTTCATTGTCCATTATACTGCAAGCGGCATTCTTCGAACCAAGGATGTTTATGTCAAAATATTTATTTATTTGACTTCCTCTTAAACTGGACACACCTGTTGTCGTCGAATACTTCCTTTTTTTACAAACTTTGGCTACTTAAAAAAATTGTAGTATATGATTTTCACATAGTCGAGTTTTAAGTCATAAATGACTTTAATGAGTCCAAGTGAAGCTAAAAACCTTAAACAGTATTACTTAAGTTAAGGATCTAAGGCAAAGTCCAAGATTTTACAACTTCCACGCGTCCTGCGTACGGTCTCCGCAAATTTAACGTAGCAATAAAACTCGCCATTTATCACATACGCCATTTTTCATACATATTTTCAACCCCCCGCCCCCAAATTAAAACAGCGGATGAATCGTACAAATCTGGAACGATTGACGGTTTTCGTAGGTATCTTTCGAACCGTCGATATTATAACGAACCCCATGGAAGCCCCACCCCCTCTCTCGGTAGGATTTGTGACACATCCTTGCTTTGGAGAATGTTTTGAGTTTGCTAATATGAAAGAAAATCTATCAGTGTGTGGTCCACTTAGCTAGACGGGTGTCATCAGTTAATCCGAATTATTAGGAATTCCTACAGGTTCCAACTGAAAGAGCTTTTCTAGCATTTACATCCGGACTAAAACAGACTTGTCTCTGCCTTACACGGACGGTAACGTGAATATACTGCATTTTTATAATGACATTTTTCGACCACTTCAGGGTGGGCAGGTCTGAAACGCTTCGTGCAAGTGATGTAGTGTATGACTCGTCACTTCAGAGCATTGTGCAGTTTGATGCTACAGCTATAAACATAGCTTTTATTCGTCAGATCGTAAATTTGACGTTAATAAAGGTAGTTTCACTGACGGTGTTTTTTTTTTCTTTTCTATAACATTACGAGAATTCCTTGTGTAGCGATCATAGCTACCATAAAAACACAGAAAAACTGACACACTAGCATAATACAAAACTTTTCACAAAAGATAAATAAATAAAAAAGACCATTTAGAACGTATTGGTCACTTCTTATAGTCCAGAATATATGGTAAAATAATAAAAAAAAATTTCATTCAAATGATTCATTTTTAAAATGAGACATTCAGCAACTTTCTCGTTGGGTTTTTTTCGTGTTTTTTTTTTTTTTTTTTTTTTAATTTATTTTTCGATTTTATTCATTTCTTTGTATTTTTTTTATTTATTTGACTGTTTTGAACCCAAAACAGAAGATTAAGGGTTAAGTTGAAGAAAAAGATTTTTAATTTAAAATAAATCAATCAATCAATTCGGAACACTAAAATGACAGCTTAAGATGCCTCCTCAATAACCACAGCTATAATAAATAAATAAATACATACATACATATATAAATAAATAAAAATACAGTATGTCTTTGCACCGCGGTATTATTTTCCTCACATTCTTGATCCGTCTTAATCCTTTTTTAATTTGAGTCTTATTGAGCGACGAGTCTCTAATTCAACACTACTGATAAGCCTAGCCATAGCCTACCTCTAAAATAACTTTAAATAAAATAGCGTATGCTTAGATCGTTTTTTTAATAATCACTTCTCTCTTTTTTTTTTTTTACTTTGTGACATGATAGAATATGAGAATATGAGAAATGCGTCAATAACAATGAACTAATGAGCGTGTAAATCAATTCAAACCGAAACCCAGTGCAGTAGGTGCTACATCGAGGCGTATGAGACTGTACACTGATTCTATTGTAAGAAATTTGACAAAAAAACAAACAAACAAAAAAAAAAAAAACAACCTTTATTGATTAATTTTTTTTTGATTGATTGTTTGGTTTTTACTGTAAATATTGTAAGTACTTGTAGTATGGAATAGAAATTAAAACACTTTTGCCTATTACATGTACTCAATCCTCGTATGTTTGACTCGTCAAGGTTTTCTGGAAGGCTCCACAGAGTCGGGTTTCCTAATTAAATGCCAGGTTTTGGGAACAAAAGGTACAATCCAATCTAAGGGTCACGGTTCAACATGCTTTTTAGCCCTAACTGCTGTAATTTGATGTTAAACGGATCTTTAAAGGGTCTCTTTTCTCCGAATCTGCTGAAACGGCTGTACAGCCCGAGTGCTCAGGTTCACACCACGTAATGTGTCTGTAGATTATATCGGAAAGCGCTTTCCCGTGTCACTGCATTACTTTTCTAAAAAAATGGGTAAGGTGTAGTAAAGAAAAGACTGTTACTTTTTTCACTACTATTAGCGTAAAATATTAATCGGTTAACTCAGCTTATTAGTTAAGGTGAATATCTCAAAAAGTTTTTTTTTTTTAATTTCCATTTTTTATAGCATATTGGTGTCCATAACACTGAGAGACATTTTGATTTCAGGAGCACTGTAAGCAATAATATGACCCATCTGTTTTTGGTCACTTATTAATATAACGATGGACTTAATTAAACGCATTATTCATTATTGTCGTAATATTCCAGTCAACTGTATGTCAGGATGCATTGATTCCACTTAGCGAATCACAACATAAAACAAACAGAAAGCAGGCAGACACCCACTCGGCAAAAAATAAACAGGATACTCACCAAAATCCATCTTCCCCTGACGTTCCCAACTGGTACCAACCAGAGAGGGTGGAAATGACAAAATATCACTCGGTCAGTCCGACTGTGCGTCAGATTAGCATCCTGTGGTGAAACTCTGGTGATTGTGAGAGAAACAACGAGACAAGGCAGGAAACACTTCCATGCTTCCATGCTTAGCTGCTGGAGATGAAGCGGTGATGAACAAACCCTTTATACTTAACCCCTTGTTATCTGTTAAACCAACCCAGGACATTTTGATTATTACCATTACAGTTATGGAAATTGATCCATTAAAGAACCCAAGTTCCAGAATTCTGTATGATCTAAATAGAAAGATTGCAAATGAGAAATTGAAGCAGGTACCGAAAATACCAATTGTAGAAAAAGCAACGTTAAATGCCAGTATTTACTGTTTAGGAATAGGATTTACGATTTATGTCCTGTTGCTACGGGGACACCTTAAAACTATGCAGGACCAACCATTGATCACCATTATTCCCAACAACCACTCACTGATCTCCACTGTTCTCAACAATTAATGACTGATCACCATTATTCCCATCAACCACTTATTGATCACCAGTGTTTTCAATGACCAGTCACTGATCACCATTAATCCCAAAAACCACTCGCTGATCACCACGGATCCCAAGAACCACTTGCTGATCACCACTGTTCTCAACAACAAATGACTGATCACCACTGCTCCCACCAAACACTCACCGAGCACCAATGTTCTCAACAGCCAATCACTGATCACCACTGTTCCCAACAATGACTTGCTGTTCACCACTGTTCTCAACAACTAATTATTGATCACCACTGTTCCCAACAACACTCACTCATCTCCACTGTTCCCAACAACCACTCACTCATCACCACTGTTCCTAACAACACTCACTCATCACCACTGTTCCCAACAACCACTCACTCATCACCACTGTTCCCAACAACCACTCACTCATCACCACTGTTCTCAACAACCACTCACTCATCACCACTGTTCCCAACAACCACTCACTCATCACCACTGTTCCCAACAACCACTCACTCATCACCACTGTTCCCAACAACCACTCACTCATCACCACTGTTCTCAACAACCACTCACTCATCACCACTGTTCTCAACAAACTTACTTGAAGATTCTGTTTGTTTTTTTGGCTTGCTAGAATTTTCTTATTAGCGATGTTAACTCCTCTGAAAAGGCATAATTTTGGACAGAACTATTAGCCGTTTATCCCTCTGGGTCATGTTTAGTATGTACTTTACCTCGCCAGTCTGCTCTTCTGGGACGTTATTAAAACTGGCTAAAATAATTCCTAATCACCTTTTTGCTGAGATATGCAACATCCCCGATTGCGAGCAGATGTGGATGGTTCTGGCGACAGTGTATCAGAGCAACACTCACATAAGGATGGGGACCGAACATGACGTGTGCATGAGACGGTTAGCATTCCCCCGGAGAGGTGCTGCTAATTAGCGCCACAGCGTGACTGTCTTGAAGCGTGCGACCCATCTGGGATGCTAATCAGATCAGGTGAGGAGTCTGGAGGTTCCTCACATGAACACATGCACAGGTTGTTCATTTAACCGTCAGGTTCATGGTCACTGCTTAGGAGCCAATTTAAATGTTATAGCAATATGAATGTCCTTTTTCTTTGAATATTGATTGAATATGGATTTCTGGGGAGAGCATTTACTTTTAATTTTGGGATTTTCAAACCAAATTCTTTTTATTTATTTTTTTTTTATTGAACTCTGGATCTGTAGATCGTAACTTTAAACATAATAATTAACTGAACGCCAGTTTGAAGTAGTAACAGTACAAAATCCTTCACGATAGAGTCTATAGCTAACTAACAATGAGACATTTTCAACGTAAATGATATTGATAGAAACTGAACGCCAGCGATCCTTATACCAAACAAAGTTTCATGCTAAACATGCCCATGTTTGGGATGCGTTCTTTTTCTGCTGAACTCATTCCTGGAAATTTGCCCCCACTCTCCCACTCCCCTCTCGGCCATCTCCTTGCGCTCGAGGCGTGTTTGCAGTCGACTAGCGTACACAGTGCTAGCTGGAGTTTATTAGCTATGACAGTGCGGGACAATTGGACACATCATTAAGGGCCAGTGTGTAAAGTCAGACACATCGGCTACACAGGCCACAGGGCACGTAATGGCCATTTGGAAGCAGAGAGTGACTATTCAGTTCCAGCCACGGCCGTATGCCTGCCATCGCTACACTCCATCACACTAATCAGAGCACCAGATATGCCGCTAGGGTTGTTCTGGACCGTTAAGCGGTGATAAATTCAGTGTGTTGCAGTCGCTCGCTAGCTATGCTTACTAGGCGGCTTGACATATGGTACCGGAAGGCAGCAAATAATAATGAACGAAGTCCAGGAGGTTAGTTTTGCTAGTGACAGGCTTCCTATTTGGATTTTCGCTGAACATTTGGATTAGGCAACAAATATGGATGTCACGCAAAGACATCTCGATCTGTATCTGTTTCTTTTCTTTCGCTCCAGCTCCACGTCCTCTCTCAGCCGGAGAGAGATAACATTTTGTCCCACTTAGACTGGAATTAGAAATCGGATTAGACAACCTCATCAGCTCTTTATACCCACTGTGGACTGGAGGGTTTTTTTTTTTTTTTTTTTTTTGCGGTTAGTTTTTTTTAATGATACCGGAACCGATTGTTACGCAGGAGTGGAAAAACAAACAAAAAACTGAAACGTCTCTCTGTAGGCAAAGTCTATTTCTATTTCCGTGTTAGCAGCTGTGTTTATTCCAGCTTGTGCTGACAGCCTCAGCTGAGAGATGTGTAAAATTAGCCACGCAACTGGGACTCTGACACAAAACTGAACCAGATTCAAGATTAGAGAGAAAAAAAGCCTGTTTGAACACTTTTCTGCAAATTCTACATGTTAAGTCTGCTTTCACACTTCTTTTATTCAGAAAAATCGCTAGACTGCTGATATTTAAAGAAAAGAAACACACACACACACACACACACACACACACACACACACACACACACACACACACACACACACACACAGAGAGACCTTTCACCTGATTGAGATTGTAACCAAAACAACACTCTTCTACTCTCTTAGCTAGTACTGGCTAGCTATCTAGCCTAGCTTGCTAGTTATTATATTTGCTAGATTTGCTCACTAATAAGTGTAAGTTTTCATCAACACTTTGTCCTCTGTGTTTTTGTTCAAGGGGGAAAAACAAAAAAGCAAGGTTTTCTGTTTGATAGAAAATGAACCAAATGGCAAGACTGCGCAATTAGTATAATGTCTATTATTGATTAATTTTTTATTTATTTATTTATATTTTTTAAGTGTTTGTGGCAGGAAATAACCAATGAGGAAGAGTTCAAAATCCAGGGAAGGGCGCCATCTGGTGGCGTGGTGGCGGATTGTCTGGAAAAAAAATAGCTTGATGTCTATTTCTGGTCAAACCCAACCGCCCCCCCCCCCCCCAAACCTCCACCAACCCATAACACACCCCCCCCCCCCCCCCCCCCCCCCGGCCATATGACCATTGGAGAAAAAACAGTTAAACAATGGTAAGACCAACCCGCAAAATGTTTTAAACAAAATTCTAATTATTTTGCTTACATTCGAATGATTTAAAATTGAATGTTAACATTTTTTTCCCCTCATGTTTTGCATTAGACAGGATCGGGAGATGAGACGAGACGATCCTCCAGCCACTCATCCGAAACAATCACTGCTGTTTGGAGAGCTCATTTACTCGATGTCCGAAGTTTACAAGGTCATAAAGTTTAAAGGCGAAAGAAACGGCGCCCTTTACGGGGCTGATGGATTCGAGAGGATCCTCATGGCTCCTGTGGATTCTCTCCATCCAGCAGCGGAATGGCTCTCCTGGGTCATTACAATCAGCATCACCCAGCACGCAGCCGAGTCGAGCCACGAGTGCTTGGAGACAACAATTCAGGCTTGGCGATTAGCACAAACACTCTTCTAATCAAAACCCCCAGCTTATGCTAATTATATCAGTGACACATGTGATTGTATCTGCAGACGTGATTAGACGAATTTTGGGTTGGGGTGAGCGTTAGTCTTTTGGTACACAAAAGAGACAATAGTTTTCATACTTCAATAGTTTTGGGCTCTGACAGATTGATGAAAATGGTTAAGCGAGTCTTGCTTTCATGTTTTTCTTTGTAATGAGTCCTCCTAAGCTTTTAATCTGGCTCGCACTTCTGAGGTTAGGACTGTTAGCATCGTTAGGATTTACGTACACTAGCATAGCTACACACTTAGTTACAAGGAAAGGCGTTCATCCAAAATATTGCCTTATGCGGCTCTTTAAATGATTAAAAACCTGCATGATGTATATATAGATGATTTGTTATTGTTACGGAAGCCGACCATTCCAAAAATTCAAAGCTTTATACTGATTGTGTGTACAGACCTGTCTATGATCCTGTCATGTTCCCATTTTACATGTTATAGAACATAGATGGATTAACGTCACACGTCATTACGTCCCCGCGCCACGCAGTCCGACGTCCCTCCAGAATTTCACGTATCGACGTACAGTTGGTCTTCGTTATGGGACCGTATACAGTTTTGGGTGTTTTTATTTAAAATTTTACGAAAGCTTCAAGTGCAGTTAATTATTTGTCATGCTGTACGTGCACATAGACGACTGCTTGAAGCCGTGGGCTGCGTCCCAAACCGCATACTTACCTTCTATGTAGTAGGTGAAATACGTGTAGGTAAGTACACAGTTTGGGACGCAGCCGTGCTCTCTTGTTCACTGTAAAACGGTCGAGCGCTGCCGTGTGTATACGTGTCCTGACGCACTATGCGGTGAAAACTCCCACACGACATTAACAGTGTGATTAAGGTGTGTACACGTCTGTAACGCACGTGGATAATGCGACTAAAACAGGAATACTCCACACGTCTTAATTCCATTTGTGTTTACATCGAGTATGACTTTAATCAGATTAAGGTCATCAATAATCTCTGTTTGCATGCTAGTTTCTTAATCAGAATATCGTCTTAATCGGGTTAACATCAGATTATTGTTGTCCATGTAAACGTACTGATTATTATTGTGTTGTACATCTTTTCCAGGTTGTTCGTGTTTGTAAGACATAAACAATTTACTATTGTACCTCTTTCTAACATGGAAAAGTCTTCAGGATAGCATGTACATTTTCTCAGTAACATGAAAAGCTAGACTGTTTATAGCTGCTATAACATGTTGAACGAACTTGTTTCCGCAACATTAAATGTAAATGTAAATGTGTAAAAAGTATCGCGTGTTGTTCGTTAATAAACTGTAATCATTGGTAAACTGCTGTAATGTAAGAAGAATTAACAACGTGTTGTTATGGGGGGAAATCGAGTAATGAATTTTCATTTATTTTTAACTAAAAGGGAAAAAAGTTCTCTTCTCTAGCTCTATTTTTTCAGAAATACAGCTGATGAAATGAATAAAAAAATTATTTAAAAAGTTTTTAAATTGCTTTTTTGTGATTGTTGCAGCCAAAAATGCTTGATTTTTAATTTTTTTTTTGGCTAAAAACTACTTGAATTGGTGAAATTGCAATTGCACAAAATTGTTTCACACAGTCCTACGCAGAGATGCTTTTTGGTAAATTAAACCTGTTTCGCTGTACTCATGTTTGACCCACGTGAATCGAAGAAGGTGTCACATGACGTGTCTTGGCCCAAATCTGCGGAAAAAAATGTGTTAATTTTGAAAAATCATAAGCTCCTCCAAATATTGCAGTGTTTGCTTGATTTTCGATTGCAAAATCCCGGAGGGACTGGCTATTGAATTATTATTTTTGTTTATGAATTACGTCAATTTACTGATGCTGTTCTCTAGCGCCCCCTAAAGATCTGTCCCTGCTTCTGCCCTTAAAAAACACTAGCAGGATTTACTTGGATAGTGATCCGATATTCTCTCCAGCTTTTCCTGGCGTTTGGGACTCAGCCTCGGGAGTAAATCCAGAGCTCAATGGTGAGACTCGCACATCTGAGCCTGGAACTGAATGCGGTTAAAGCTTGGTTAATAAGGGGCACGGGGGCAGCAGAAGTCGCAGCGATGACCCGTGACTTTCCTCTCGCCGCCGTTGCTTCATTATTGAGTGACTGTGTGGCCTGGTTTCAATCTAAGAGAAGAAAAAAAGGCTATTAAAGTATGGTAGAGAGAGAGGGAGAGAAAGTATCCTTCTCCTCTATGGTCTTCTCTGCAGAATTTTAATCACGGGGAAGGAAAAAAAAAAACACAAGCAAGCTTCTTTGGAGTAAGTTGATAGTCCTGTCATTCAAACACAGACAATGGCCGGGTTGAGAAAAGATACGCCACAGTCCGTGTGAGCAAAAATGACATTTGGTTTATATTAATTTAACTCAAATCCCAGAGTTGTAGGAATTACATTTACAACAATGTCCCTGTGTCAAGGTTGAGAATTCTGCAATGTAACTGATGTTAGCGAAGAAGGAATGCTAAAATATCTCAAGGAACTAAACTACACGGCTACGTACAGTAATTTAGCTAGCAGATAAAAATGATAACTGTTATCAGCCTAACTAGCCTTGAACTAACAAAGAGTGGCTTTCATAGGGGCAAGTATTCACTCCCTCGAAACTTTGGTTATAAAATATACAGTATCTCACAAAGGTGAGTACACCCCTCACATTTTTGGAAATATTTGATGTTATCTTTTATGTGACAACACTGAAGAAATGACACTTTGCTACAATGTAAAGTAGTGAGTGTACAGCTTGTGTAACAGTGTAAATTTGCTGTCCCCTCAAAATAACTCAACACACAGCCATTAATGTCTAAACCGCTGGCAACAAAAGTGACTACACCCCTAAGTGAAAATGTCCACATTGCGCCCAAAGTGTGAATATTTTGTGTGGCCACCATTATTTTCCAGCACTGCCTTAACCCTCTTGGGCATGGAGTTCACCAGAGCTTCACAGGTTGCCACTGGAGTCCTCTTCCACTCCTCCATGATGACATCACGGAGCTGGTGGATGTTAGAGAACTTGTGCTCCTCCACCTTCCGTTTGAGGATGCCCCACAGATGCTCAATAGGGTTTAGGTCTGGAGACATGCTTGGCCAGTCCATCACCTTCACCCTCAGCTTCTTTAGCAAGGCAGTGGTCATCTTGGAGGTGTGTTTGGGGTCGTTATCATGTTGGAATACTGCCCTGCGGCCCAGTCTTGGAAGGGAGGGGATCATGCTCTGCTTCAGTATGTCACAGTACATGTTGGCATTCATGGTTCCCTCAATGAACCGTAGCTCCCCAGTGCCGGCAGCACTCATGCAGCCCCAGACCATGACACTCCCACCACCATGCTTGACTGTAGGCAAGACACACTTGTCTTTGTACTCCACACCTGGTTGCCGCCACACACGCTTGACACCATCTGAACCAAATAAGTTTATCTTGGTCTCATCAGACCACAGGACATGGTTCCAGTAATCCATGTCCTTAGTCTGCTTGTCTTCAGTAAACTCGTTGCGGGCTTTCTTGTGCATCATCTTTAGAAGAGGCTTCCTTCTGGGACGACAGCCATGCAGACCAATTTGATGCAGTGTGTGGCGTATGGTCTGAGCACTGACAGGCTGACCCCCCACCCCTTCAACCTCTGCAGCAATGCTGGCAGCACTCATACGTCTATTTCCCAAAGACAACCACTGGATATGACGCTGAGCACGTGCACTCAACTTCTTTGGTCGACCATGGCGAGGACTGTTCTGAGTGGAACCTGTCCTGTTAAACCGCTGTATGGTCTTGGCCACCGTGCTGCAGCTCCGTGTCAGGGTCTTGGCAATCTTCTTATAGCCTAGGCCATCTTTATGTAGAGAAACAATTCTTTTTTTCAGATCCTCAGATAGTTCTTTGCCATGAGGTGCCATGTTGAACTTCCAGTGACCAGTATGAGGGAGTGTGGGAGCGATGACACCAAATTTAACACACCTGCTCCCCATTCACACCTGAGACCTTGTAACACTAACAAGTCACATGACACCGGGGAGGGAAAATGGCGAATTGGGCCCAATTTGGACATTTTCACTTAGGGGTGTACTCACTTTTGTTGCCAGCGGTTTAGACATTAATGTCTGTGTGTTGAGTTATTTTGAGGGGACAGTAAATTTACACTGTTACACAAGCTGTACACTCACTACTTTACATTGTAGCAAAGTGTCATTTCTTCAGTGTTGTCACATGAAAAGATATCATCAAATATTTACAAAAATGTGAGGGGTGCACTCACTTTTGTGAGATACTGTATATATATCCCAAAGTTTAAACATCTGACAGAGCACCGTTTAAAAAATGGAAAGTATATAGTACAACTGCAACTCTGCCTAGAGGAGGCTGTTCAACAAAAGTCAGATGTCAGGGTAAAGAGGGGATTAGTCCAAGAAGCAAGAGAAGCAACCAAAATGCCAACGCTGAACATGATGCTACCATTACCCTGCTTCAATGCGAGGATTGGTGTTAGGTTTCCATCAAATGCAATACTTTTGTGCCAAAGCCAAAAAGTACAATTTTGTTCTCACAAGAGCAAGTGCCTTTTGGGATTTCCTATGACTTGCCTCTCTTTTTATCTATTTTTAAAGCTTTGTGGAATATCTATAGTAGACTATAGTCGGATTCTCCCATCTGAGCTGTGGATCTGTCCAGCAAGTTTCTGAATTACTTCTTAAATTAGTTAAAATATAAACTTACAGTAGTTACATAATGCTCTATAGAAATGTAAAGTCTTAGGGCAATACTTGGAACAACAAGGGGCGGCGCTTATATTCAACCAGCCAATTTCATTGGCCAATTTCTGCCATGGTGTACTGATTAGTGAAAAAAATTTATAGTATGATAAAAAAAAAGGCTACGCTTGGGTTTACCTTATGTTAGGACTTGGAATATAAAATCCCACTTGTAGTTTGATGGTCTGATGAAACCAAAACCGAACTTTTTGGCTTTGGGACAAAGCATGGAGTTTTCCGCAAACCCAACACCATAAGAACATCATCACATCACTACTCTGTGAAGCATGGTGGTGGTAGCATCATTACCTACATCATTGCCTCTTGGTCATTACTCAGTCCCTGACTATTGCTGAAGTCACATTTGTACCATATTCTTCCCATTAAAAAAAAAAAAATCATCAGTTTTTGCATATTTTTAACCAAACACTGATTGATACTTTTGTCTACCAGCTTGTAAAACACTTCATAATGTGGAAAAGTTCCAGGGGGGTGAATAGTTAAGAACTTAGTTAAGAATATTTCGATAATGTATTTAAACCCTAACAGCCTTGCTAACAAGTTAACCATGAATAAAGAAATAAAAAAGACAGGTAGTTTCACTAAAAGTTTTAGTCCTGGGCTCGCATCATTTCATTTTTACGATTTGAAAAGGCACAGTTTTTGGCATTCAACGCTACCGATGTGTTACCACAACTTGCTAATGCTAAGGCTAAGTTAAAGCACATGACACAATGCCTAGGCATTGATATTCATCCTGTGTAAGTCAAGATTCCCATAAAAAATGACTCTCGTGCTACATTTTAATTGAGGAAACATGGATTATTGTGGATTTAGCGCATTAGTATTGTTTCAGAAAACAATGTAGCTCTGTGATTAATTTGGCCAAAAGTCTCAATGATATTAACTTTATCTCCCTCTCTTTCTTTCTCTCGCTCTCTCTCTCTCTCTCTCTCTCACACACACACACACACACACACACACACACACACACACACACACACACACACAAACAGACAAAACAAAAAGCAGCCGGCTGTGAATGAAGAGCTGAACTGATCTTTCAAAGGCAAATCTCAGTGCGGATCAAACTCGCAGCATGAGCCTGGGAGCGGCCTGTCGCTTAAAAGCGGAGCAGGGTAGTCTCGGGGATTTTATAGGCACCGCATTAGTGCTAGCTGTCTTTACAAACAAAATAATTGGTCCCTGAGAAATACAAGGTTGAATCGGATCATTAATAAAGTACAGACTGAACATCGCCAACGAGAAACAATTTGTTATTATCTGTCAGATGAAAGGTCGAAAAAAGATTCAAAAGGAATGCATGTTTCTGTCAAAATGAAAACCGCAGGTCCCTGGATATGCTGAGAATACGGGTGCAAACGGATTGACCACATAATAAAAATAATCAAAATCTCATTATCCTTGAAATGTTTCGTTGGAAATAGATTTTTTTGGAAATTAAAATAACACAGAAAGAACAACTCAAGGCCATTGTTACCATTTTGCAATAAGACGTCCTGCACGTGTGTTACTGAGACAGATCGACGGTTTATTATCCTCCCTCTGAGCTTCGCTATCGGCTAGCTTCACAGCCAATCTGAAAGAAAAGAACAAAATTCAAAGAACTGCTATTTATACGGGATACGAGCAGCGCTGACACTCATAAATCGGCTTCTCTATACGTTTTGACAAAATATTTGTGTCTCCACTGAGATAAAATTCTCGCGTCTATACAGCTCGTTAACAAGACGCAAGCAACATTCTCCAAAAAAAATTTTTAATTATCCAACCATTTTTACCACTCATCAGCAGTAACAGCCGGAAAGCCAGACTGGAATTCGCAAAGAAACACAGAGATGAGCCATAAAGGTTCTGGAAGCAAGATGAACCTCTACCAAAGTGATGGAAAGTGGAAAGAAAAGGCCAAAGTGTGGTGAAAGTTCCCTTTCAAAGGGAACTTTGACGTTGCGTTTAGCATAACACTATGGGGAGCGCTCTTGCGCGCGTGACCGGTATCTGAAGCTTGTTTAAAATCATGCCTCTATTTATAGGCCTGCTATGATCAGGTGACGTGGCAATTAAGCGCGTCGCGTGATATAAATATGGCACCTGTGAACCACGCCGTCAGCCTTATTATCTTCAGCGAAAGACTGCATGTCAGTTGTTTGTGTAAAGAAACAAAAAGATGCTTCATTTTATCTCTATCTTTTCTCCAAAAAAAAAAAGAGAAGAAAAAAAAGGAATGGGGGAGAGAGAAAAATATGAGTGAGAGAATTCAGGAATTGTGTTACTGCTTGTTCCCGTTTCATCACGGGGAATAGTGCACACTTTTGGGTGAAGTGTCTAGGGGTGTAACATGCGATGACATTAGGAGGCGACTCACGCTCTTCTCAGAAGCCGAAGCGAGTTGGGTTTCAGAGCCTCGCGGATCTGGGCTGGCCGCTGCTGAGGAATCTAGCCGTCTCAGGTCCAGGGGATCTCTTATGGATCCGGAAGAAGAGCGCTGCTCTATCTCTTGCTCTGTCTTCCGGGTTCGGCTCTCCGTTGGATTTTGGAGCTTCTCCTTCCGCTATGGAAAGCCAAAAGTGAAAAAAGAGAGAAAAAACACACAAAAATTATAATAATAATTCCTCTCTGACTCCGAGGAGCCAGAAGGATGTGCTAAAAACTGAGAACAGCATATAAAGAGCCGCTTGAAGTGATTGCTAAGGCTGGATGAGCCTTTTTCTCCCCAGTGAAAGTAAATCCCTCACACTGCAGAAACTCCCCTTTCTTCCAGAAGTGCATGACAAAATATCAGGCTTCTGGTGGAAAACCATGCATAAGCCACATTTATAACCCACGATGTTGGATTATTCGGCCATTGTGGGGAATGAACAGCATGGCTCTTTAGCTATGCTGAAGGTGGAGGAGGCGCTTGCGAGCTACCTCTCTCCCTCGACAGCAGGTAATTAGAGGGGCCGGCTTTGCCATCCAAACCACCATGTAAGGCCACCGTGGCATTGGTGGGCAAGGCCTATGTGGTAGTAGTCTTGCTTGTGGGTCACTGCAGACAATGACACTGTTGCAGGCCTACCAAGCAGAACTGCTGAGTGAGCTCGACATATGGCGGCATTCAGAAAAGCCAGTTCCTTCCTGTTGTGTCGAGTTCACCCGTGCATCCACGAGTGGAGCCACGAGTGAAGCCCGGGCCAGCACTAGTGTGAGGGTGACACAGAAGGCGAGTATGGCAGCCCGCCAACCCCCATAGACAGCCAGGGGAACCGGGCGGCCACAGTCGTGGCCTGCTACAAGGCCTGATCTGAGAATGGTCATAAAGGCCAAGTAGACAAAGAAGAGCAGTCCTGAGGGGCCGTGGAGGGACGTATCAGGGGACATGAGGTTGTTAGGGCAGTTAGCCCCCAGTGCTACTGTAGGGCCTCCCCTAGCCAAGGCGGTCCCAAGTTTTCAGTGTTCTCTCGTCAGCGAGCTGTCACAGGACAATGAAAATCGGATGCTTTCCCTCCAACAGAATGTGGAATAGTTAACGTCACTAAAAGACCATCTGGCAGCGTGGAAACTACTGCCAAATGTGTCTCCATAGGTTCTGTCTACCATAGAAAAGGGTTACTGGGTCCAGTTTATAGCTCGACCCCCCCCGGTACAACTTTTCTAGGGGTTATAAGGACTCTACTATGATGGCATTTCTATCCCCAACATGCGTAGGGTCAATCCTATCAACACTGAGCAAGATAAAGCTGGACCTTGGGAGACTTTTGGAGCTTATGGGCCTAACAGGAGACCGTTCAGTGGTGGCTGAGAAGTTGGGGGTTTCGTCCAAGTACACAACCTCTGAGAGTAATCAGTGTCACGTTCCGATGCCTACGTGCTCTGAGAATTTGAGTGTAGCCTTGGGTCACACTCTAGGGGTGTCTCCTTAGTGCAAGACAGTAATGACAGACACCTCCCTCACGGGCTGGAGCACGGTCTTAGACAGTTGTCCAGCTCACAGTCTCTGGAGTGGCCCTCATCTAGAGCAGCATATAAATTGCCTACAAATGTGGGCCATATTTCTAACACTGAAATTCCTTCTTCCTCAATTGAGATGTCACCATGTGTTTACAAACAACACAGCAGTGGTCTAATATATTGACCACCAGGGAGGATTATGTCCACACCCCCTGTTTAGGCAGGCGCAACTAATTCTTCTCTGGGCAGAAGGAAAGTTTTAGGACAGTAGAGATGTTGCTGTGTCAAGCAGCGCATCTCTAATTGGATAGTGGAAGCAATCTCTATCGCTTATGAGGCGCACGGTCTCGCTACACCTAAGGGCATAAGGGCTCATTCCACTAGGGCAGTTGCCTCCGGGAAGGCTTTGTCCAAAGTGGTATCCTTACAGGATGTGTGTGCTGCTGCAGGGTGGTCTACGCCACACACATTCATTCGTTATTACAGACTGGATATTCATTCCACCCCGGGCTCGAGTGTCTTGCTGTGACCCTCGGGCTTGGGTCTTTTTGAACATGCTGTACCCTCGGTATGATGGAGTGGGTATTCCCATTCCCATAGTGTTATTCTAAACGCAATGTCGAAGTTACCTTTGAAAGGGAACGTCTGGGTTACGCATGTAACCCTGTTGCGTGAGAAGGGAACAAAACGTTGCGTAGCTGTGTCATACCAGGGCAGGTCTGTAAATTGTGTCTTCGCTGAAGATACGCGACACGCTTAATTGCCACGTCACCTGATCATGGCAGGCCTACAAATAGAGGCATGACCTTCAGATACCGGTCACGTGGGCAAGGCGCTCCCATAGTGTTATGCTAAATGCAACGTCGAAGTTCCCTTTGAAAGGGAACTTTCGCCACACTTTGGCCTAACGCAACGTCTCGTTCCCTTTTCAGGGAACAGAGTTACATGCGTAACCCAGACGGCTCTGCTTATGATCCAAATCATTCAAGCTCTTCTGTGAAACATGTGTAGGTAGTGTCACGGCTTGGTTTATTATCCTCTCTCAGAACAGAAGCGAACAAAATTCAAGGAATTGCTATTTATATGGTGCTGACGCTTAAACATAGGCTTCTTTAATTATTTAATAAGATATTTGTGTCTCCACTGAGATAAAACTCTTACATCTGTAGAGCTAATTAACAACACGCAAGCAAAGTTTTCCAAAAGCTTGTGTTCAAAGGCAAGGGTGATTTTAATCGGAGCATATCTACGGTACGTTTCCAAGGTCCTATGTTCCCCAGATTTATACGACACATAATGAACACATGACATATGTACTCTGGCTCTATACTGCACATAACGGGAACCTGAAAAACATGTTCCCAGCTCTATATTTGCTTAATATGACTCTGGTTATTGTGGGAACTCGTGAAAGTGGTTTTCTGTTCCGCGGCACCGCCATATGGCTATATATATTCTAGGCCTAGACATGAGGGAACTAAACAAGTCATGGAATCACAAAAGCTCATAGCTAGCTTAGCTTCCTTTGAAAAGTTTACTTAGGTTGTGTTAACAAAATATTGAACTGCGGAACATAGGACCATTTGTCATTATGTGCCGTATAAATCTGCGGAACATAGGACCCTGGGGACATAGAGCGTGACCCCCATGAAGCCCAGAAATATCAACTAAAGAAGGTGCGCGTAACCAGATTCTGAATAAGAGGAACTTTCCCTGCGGTAATATTAGTCACATCAGCGATGAGACCAGCTTGAGTTAGGATTTTTTGTTGTTGTTGCAGGTTTAAAGGATAACACACCAACATTGTTGTTCTAGACAGAATTAAAATCACTATGAGTTTATTAAAGATCTGAGCAAAATTGCTCAAATCCAGATTGACGATTCATTTCAAGACTTTAAGAAGATCATGATGTTAAAAAGTTGTTCTGCAATGTTTACTTTAAGCAGCAACTTGAGTGATGTAATGTAGAAAATAATTGTGTACCACACCCACCCACCCACACACCCACACATAATTACAGGCAGCAGGAAGCAGCATTGCCCAGGTATAATGGCTCACGCTATGATACGTGTCAGAAATCTTGACACTGTAGTGGCGATTTCACAAATCTACTGTGACTCATTAAAATCAGCCCCATAATAAAAAGCGTGATAAGTTCCAGATGAGTGGACGATGAGCAGAACACAACAACAACAACAACAACAACACCACCAACAACATGGAGAGTTCAGTGACAGGATCTCTCAGAGATGTGTCATTATCCAGGTTATTTTAAAAAACACCTTGCAGGAAGCTCTGCTTGTTTATCAAGGAGAAGAAGAAGAAAAGTTCAGCAATTTCTTCTTCTCTTATTGTCTCCTGTTTTCCAAAATGTATAGAATTGAAGGGTTGAACAGGAGGTGTTTCTTGACATTTGAAAATATACATATATAATCAATAAATAAATAAATAAATAAATAAATAAATAAAGTATCAAATATATATATATATATATATATATATATATATATATATATATATATATATATATATATATATTGGTGCATAAATATTTGTACAAGAACAATTTTTGTCATTTCTTGACATTTCTAGATATTTAATAAAATATATTTTAATATATTTACATATTACTTTATTGTTATTTTAAAATATTATTTATTTCTAAATAATATATCAATCATATAAATCAAAATTATTATTATTTTTTTAATTGCAGAAATTATACATTCACTTTGAATGCATTATATACAGCAGCAAACTTTATTGTGTTGTGGATTTGATTGTGAATGGAAATAATTGCCATTTTTACCCACCAATCTACACTTTATCACCCGTAAAGACAAAGAGAAAACATTTTTATAGATTTTTGAAAATGAATTAAAAATCAAAAAACGGAACGCTCTTATTCACAAAAATATCCAGACCCTTTGCTGTGGTACTCCAAATTGTAGTCAGGTGCAACCTGTTTGCTTTAATTATCCTTGACATGTGTCCAGAACCCAGTTGGAGTCCGCTTGTTGCAATTCGAATTGATCGGACATAGTTTGGAAAAGTACACACTAGGGTCTGTGAAGACCCATAATTTACTCTGCATAGTCAGGACAAAAAAAAAACAAGCCATGAAGTTCAAAGAACTGTATTGTATCAAGGTATAGATCAGGGCAAGGATAAAAAACAAATTTCTAAGGCTTTGAGTGTTCCCAGGACCACAGTGGCCTCAATAATTTTGAAATGGAAGAAGCTTGGCACAACCTTGAACCTTCCTAGTGTTTGGCTGTCTGGACAAATTGAGCATCTGGGAAAGAAGGGCCTTGGGCTGTGAGGTAAGAAAGACCCCAACATTCACTGTAAAAGAGCTCCAAAAGTCCTGTGAAGACATGGGAGAACCTATTGGATGGGCATCCATCTCTGCAGTGCTTTATAAATCAGGCTTTCATGGCAGAACATATGATACCCTGCTTCAAGTTTGCAAAAATGTGGAAAAAGATCCTCTGGTCTGATGAGATGAAGTTTGAACTCTTTGTAACTGCAAGCACTATGTCTGGTGACAAACAGGTACTGCACATCACCTGGTTAATACCATCCCAATGGTGAAACATGGTGGTGGCAGCGTCATGTATGGGGGTGTTTCTCAGCCACAGAGACATGGAGACTGGTAACAATTGAAGGATGGATGAATTCAGAAGAATACAGGAACATCCGTGAAGAAAACCTCCTCAGAGTGCATGTAAACTCAGTCTGGGGCAACAGTTCACCTTTCAACACGACAATGATTCTAAACATTCAGCCAAAGCAACACACTAATGGCTTCGGTGCGTGTCTTTGAATGTCCTTGAAGATGGGACCTGGAGAGACCTGAAGATGGCAGCTCATCGACGCTCGCCATCCGATCAGATCTAAGCGCAAGAGCATCTGCCAAGAAGAATGGTATAAACTGCCCAAATCCAGCAGCTGAACTACTGTCAGAGAATTAATGAGCACCTTCTGACCAGTCAGCATTCAGAATACCCCATCACACGCTGTCTTCGTTCTCCTTTTATTCTCAATGAGAACTTGAATGAGGCAGCTTGATCTCCTCATTTACATTTGAACGCATTCCTCTGCAGAAGCATGTCCTCCGAGTGTCTGATTCGATGCTTGGAGTGACGGATTCCTGGCTGTCATCAGTTTCTCCGATTCACACGTGCAATTAAAGAAATAAAGCATTTCAATTTGAGCTCTTTCCACGTCTCCGGCTCTCGTTCAGGTTCTTCAGTCGGAGCACGCGTTCCCATTACTATGTAAATCCCGCATCTGCGCAGTGCTGACGGATGTCTGTCTGTGATGAAGGAATAATTTAGTGTCAGACCCTGTGAAGGATGTCGGATTTAATTTATGGTGATTGACTCAGTCGGTAAAAATGTGAATGCTGGCTGTGGAATCTGTGAGCTCGAGTACGTCAATCATACCAAATAAGAGATGTTCTCTCTTCCTTGGGTGACTTATTTATTTATTTTTTTCTCCTTTAAGTTGCAGTTTGATTGCATCATGATAAAATAAAGTTTGCTGGGAGTCCTGATGTGGTGCAATGGACTAAAACAGTACAACTTTCAACATGTTATTGACATCTGAAACCACACTCCTACACTACAGATGGAAAAACAGCACAGACTTGTTTCCTGAATGTTCCCCATACACACACAAAAAGTACAATGTCTCTCTCGTAAATAGGAAATTCTGCACAACTTAACATCAGCTACTGCCATAACTTAAGTCAAATAAGTACTTCTATGCAGTTGGCACAGAAATGACATACTACTGGATGATATGTTAGCTGTTTGCCCCTCTACTTGTGCAGTATCTGAAAATTCTGGATAAAATGATCTGGTAAAGCATGTGTTTTTGAATTAATTCTAAACAAAAATGCACAAATTCTCATGCTGATCTGCCATAAAGACTTATTTACAACCATTCGTTGTTCATTGGTTGTCCTTCATCTCACTGGGTTCTATATAGAATCCTAAAAAAAAACAGACTACCTCCCTGTTCTTCAAGGGATCTTTCAGGGTCTGTTAGATAGGTAAGAAAAAACCTTTTAAAACCTTTTCTGATGGGGAAAAACGTCTGGCAGGTTCCCCAAGAAAGACACACAAAGAACCCTTAAGGATACACTAGAACATTTGAGCCCTTGTTGTTCATTGGTTTCTCTGCTTGGGAACCCTTAATGCTTACCTAGACCTGTAGGACAAAGTGTTTTTCCCTGTCAGGTTCCAAATAAAATTTTGACAAAGCCAAGAATCTCAAAACCCTTTGTTTTACGAGCGGGATAAATACTAGGAAGCTAAATGTTCAACTTCTGACAGGATCTAGTTATTAAGAAGAAAATAATGAGCAATAATTTGGAGTTTGTGCTGTATACTTAACCAGTATATATACACAAAAAAGGTTCTTTATGGGTTCTTTAACAGAAAGGTAAGAGTTATTATTGTTATAAATATGTTTTACGTAAGAGCTTTTTTGATGAGAAACCCTTCTGGTAGATTTCCCTCAGAACCCTTAAACATACACTAGAAAATTTAGAACCCTTATTGTCCTTTGGCTGTCTCTCTTTGGGAACCCTTAATGGTTATGTAGAGCAGCATGCTGTTTAACTTTAGCATGCTATTTTCTACATGCTTTGGAGTTACTCGCCACTTCATGCACATTGTGTAACAGTGTGAATTGCTTTTGGTACTTCTTTGCCTTTAAAAGTTGACCTCTTGGGTCTGTTTATTATTATTATTATTATTATTATTATTATTATTATTATTATTATTATTTTCATGTCCGCTTCCTCGACAGTGTATAAGGCAGCTCTATGTGTGTCTCGTTCTGCGTTTACTAGGTCACTTCATCAGTAAGGGCTCAGGCTTGTTGTCCCGTCTTGGGATATCACACTCGATGATAAGAACGATATACAGCATGGAGCAAAAGGCACGTTCAGAATCACACATCTGTTTATAGATAGCTCATGAAGAAAACACAAAAAAAGCCCCTCATCTGTTTCCCATCGTGATCCCAGAACGGCAGGAGTGTCGAGTCCCGTAAAGAGACAAATGACCTGCCTGTACGGATGCCTTCCTGCTGCCTAATTCCTGTAATTCCCCTTTGAGTAACTCACTCCAGGCTATATATCATCACTTTAGTGAGAAAACCTCATAATGTCAGATGTATTAAGCATTTAAAAAATGCAATATCCTGCTTTTATAAAGATTTCTAAAATTGTGGAGCCATTTAGCTCTTGTGACTCTCTCTCTCTCTCTCTCGCTCTCTCGAGACAGAAAGATCTATATATTTCCTCTACCATCCTTTACTTTACTAATTATTTTTAATACATCTATTTATACAATAGATAGATAGATAGATAGATAGATAGATAGATAGATAGATAGATAGATAGATAGATGAAATTGTAACTATAACCACTTATACAGGTTCTTGTGAAATTGAGGATAAATAATGATAATTCTTTAATTCCTGAAATAAATATTGAGTAACAATGTCAGGGTTGAATATTTTAGCAAATACACAGAACGTCATTAACTAGCATCCATGCTACTTTTGATAATGACTTTGAGAACATTGTCATCATTTACTTAATGTACAGTGCATCCGGAAAGTATTCCCAGCGCTTCACTTTTCCCACATTTTGTTATGTTACAGTCTTATTCCAAAATGGATTCAATTCATTATTTTCCTCACAATTCTACAAACAATACCCCATAATGACAACGTGAAAGAAGTTTGTTTGAAATCTTTGCAAATTTAGTAAAAATAAAACCCAAAAACAGCACATGTACATAAGTATTCACAGCCTTCGCCATGACACTCAAAATTGAGCTCAGGTGCATCCTGTTTCCACTGATCATCCTTGAGATGTTTAAACAACTCGATTGGAGTCCACCTGTGGTAAATTCAGATGATTGGACATGATTTGGAAAGGCACACACCTGTCTATATAAGGTCCCACTGTTAACAATGCATGTCAGAGCACAAACCAAACCATGAAGTCCAAGAAACTGTCTGGAGACCTCAGAGACAGGATTGTATCGAGGCACAGATCTGGGGAAGGGTACAGAAACATTTCTGCAGCATTGAAGGTCCCAATCAGCACAGTGGCCTCCATCATCTCTAAATGGAAGAAGTTTGGGACCAGCAGGACTCTTCCTAGAGCTGGCCGTGCGGCCAAACTGAGCGATCAGGGGAGAAGGGCCTTAGTCAGGGAGGTGACCAAAAACCCGATGGTCACTCTGACAGAGCTCCAGCGTGTCTCTGTGGAGAGAGGAGAACCTTCCAGAAGAACAAACATCTCTGCAGCACTCCCACAATCAGGGCTGTAAGGTAGAGCGGCCATACAGAAGCCACAGCCCGCCTGGAGTTTGCCAAAAGGCACCTGAAGGACTCTCAGACCAAAGATTGAACAAAGATTGAACTCTTTGGCCTGAATGGCAAGAATCATATCTGGAGGAATCCAGGCACCAGTCATCACCTGGACAATACCATCCCTACAGTGAAGCATGGTGGTGGCAGCATCATGCTGTGGGGATGTTTTTCAGCGGCAGGAACTGGGAGACTAGTCAGGATCGAGGGGAAAGATTAATGCAGCAATGTACAGAGACATCCTTGATGAAAACCTGCTCCAGAGCGCTCTGGACCTCAGACTGGGATGAAGGTTCATCTTCCAACAGGACAACGACCCTAAGCACACAGCCAAGATAACAAAGGAGTGGCTACAGGACAACTCTGTGAATGTCCTTGAGTGGCCCAGCCAGAGCCCAGACTTGAACCCGATTGAACATCTCTGGAGAGATCTGAAAATGGCTGTGCACCGACGCTCCCCATCCAACCTGATGGAGCTCGAGAGGTCCTGCAAAGAAGAATGGGAGAAACTGCTCAAAAATAGGTGCGCCAAGCTTGTAGCATCATTCTCAAAAAGACTTGAGCCTGTAATTGGTGCTGAAGGTGCTTTAACAAAGTATTGAGCAAAGGCTGAGAATACTTATGAACATGTGCTTTTTTTTTGTTTTTTATTTTTAAGAAATTTGCAAAGATTTCAAACAAACTTCTTTCACGTTGTCATTATGGGGTATTGTTTGTAGAATTTTGAGGAAAATAATGAATTGAATCCATGTTGGAATAAGACTGTAACATAACAACATGTGGGAAAAGTGAAGCGCCGTGAATACTTTCCGGATGCACTGTATATATTTTTACATGAATCGTTTACTTTCAAGCTCTAAATTCACTCGTCAGTCAGTATTACTGAAAATAAAGAAGAAGAAGAAGAAGAAGGAGAAGAAGAAGAAGAAGAAAAAAGAGAATTTTAAAGCTTGTTTTTATTCGGGTTTTTTTTTCTTCTCATGATCTTCAGGAAATTCAGACGACGCAACTTCCTGTCGAACAGGTTGACGTGTGGAATTTCATAGGGGTGAATGCAACAAGGTTGAACGGATGTAAAATAAAATGTCAGGTTTTTCATAACCTATAATGGATGACTCGTGGAAAAGGATGTTTTGTGCTTTTAGAGTTTTAGAAGTACATTAATACACAAGTAAGACTTTTTTTTTTTTTTGAAGTATTGTAATGAGGTAAAGCGTCGTTATAGTAATCTGGGACAGGTAAAAATGTTGTTTTAAAGTGATTTATCTGAAAAATGCGTACAGTGTGAAGGACACGTGGAACACGTCACATATCGGTTGATCCATAGAAGAAAATTTGTCCAGAGTGTAATAGTAATTCAGCTTTTTGTGCTTGTCAGATGTCTTCGGATTCGTGTTTTAAATGTATTCTGTGTTCATGCGACGATTCCCACCCTTTTTCTTCTTCCAATTCTCAACAAGTTAGAGAGAGAGAGTGAGTGAGAGAGACTATTACGTCTGATTTTGTGTCATCTCTACAAGTCTGCACGCGAGAGAAGACTTGAAGAGACTTGAAGAGAAGAAAGCAACCGTCGGTACGGCCCACTGATATCACCTCCTGATCAGTTTCAAAGAGCAGGATTTCTTCGCAATTTTCTCCAGCGCACGTCTGGGCGATTGTATTCTCGAAATTGGCTGAAGATATTTCTGACACTTGTGCTCTTTTCAGTGCTTTTTCAACTTCCCACTCCCATCGCTAACATATCGCCACATCGGAATTTCATTTACTACTAATCTACAGGGCGTCCTGAAAGTCTCCATGCGCAGGGGACTGTGTTTTCCTGCACCATGTGGGTTGTGCCTTCGTCCGTGGATGTTGGGGGACGTCCATTTCACGGTTGGTCCACGACACTTCCAGTGTTTCCAGTGGATTTGTTAATAAGTTTGGCGACAGTGTCGTGTGATGTGCTCGCTACGTTTCCTGTTAAAGTCCATCGCAACCTTGCGAAAGCTTCCCGATCCAGCCGTGAGGACGATTTCAATACGTTCTTCTTCTGTCAAAGGCGTTCAATTTGTTCATTTCCCCTGTGTATGGAGGCTTTTGCGATTATTCAAACAACTCACAGCACATTTATACTCATTTATGAATATTCGCTTCATTTAAAATGTTACCACGCCCATTAGCTCCACCCTTCATCGGGATTTGAATCGTTTCTCACTTCTTCTTCTTTTGTTATTAAAGGTGGCTCGTGAATATTTATTATTCTGCAATATGAAACGTATCTTTTCCTCTTACCATTTTTTTTTTTTTTTTCCCCCCAAAGGTCATCCACCAGCAGGAAAGTCAAGTGCTTCATTAAAATCCAATCGGATCAGTAAGAAGAAGCTCTACCAGTGGAGGTCTGCAGATCGTTCGGACACTCAGCGCTTTTGCGTCTGTGCCAGCTGTGAAGGCAATTATCCTTCCGTGACTTCCGTACACTCGTCCGTGGGTGTTATCAATTTTGCATCAGTAGGCTGGTAGCCTTTCAGACGCAGAGTAATCATTTGTTCAGGGATTTCGCCCTCAGCGGCAGCAGTGTGATTACTTTTGTCTGGCTGTGTCAGTGAAATATGCCGCTGCCCCGAGGACAAGGCATTATAATGCGGCGTGATTGGCCAGGCTGGGTTTAGACCCGACACGGCTTTTTATATCAACACTGTCTCGGGAACTTCTGTGATGACTGATGGATAGATCTGGCAATCACAATCACAGGTTTCTGCATAACAATGCGTTCATTTGAATGCGTTATCATTTCTATAGTAACAGCTCACTCACAGGGACTTGTACTATGGATGCTCCAATAAAATAAAATGTCATAGTTGATATGATGACGTTTTATGTAAATTATTGACCATTTATGGAAGGAGACTCCAGTTTCTCCGCTTTGTAACAGTCAAAGCTGTAAGTTTTCTGACATCTTCAGGACTGTACGCTATATATATATATATATATATATATATATATATATATATATATATATTGCGGTTCCTCGGTTTCTGCATTTTTTGTCTTCAAGAGAACAATGAGAACAGGAGCTAACCTGTTTCACAGACAAACATTAAATGTAACTATAAATGGATAAAAAGTACAAAGTGTTCTTTAATAAATACAATTTGTGATGGCGTATAAGAGGAATACAGGGCTGTTATAGGAAAATAATCTACCCAGGTGTGGAAACAGTAACTCCGTTTCATCACAACACCCCATCAGTGATTATTTTCCTATAGCAGCATACATGCAGTGTATTATTCCTTACTTAATGAAGTTAGGACTTTTATAATTCCCAAAAGTAGTGTTGGGGTGCCAAAACTTTACCGTATGTCGAACATAAGGGAGAAAGATGAGGATATGTACAGTAGTTATGAGTTTTAGATGTTAAGGTCGTATATAATGGCGCCCTGGTTTATCTCACCATGGAGTAAATATGATTAAATATAATAACACGACATGAATTGTTCGGATTCTGAGCAAAGGGGCGGGGTTAAAGTTCACAGCCTTTCTTTCACATTAATGCGTTTAAATCAGGTCAAATTGCTACAGATTTCCCAGTTAGAGGGGATGAAATCCGTCCCTGGGGAAAAAAGAAAAAACATTTTTTTTTAAAAAAAGTTTGAGAAGTGTAACATTTTATTCTTGTAGCACGTCCAGCGTTCTCACTTTCGTTCCGTCGGGTCCTAAAAAGTTGAGTAAGTGACAGTGACACACTTCATGGTGAGTGACGAGCTGCAGCAGGTTTGCTGTTTCCGGCTGACAGCAGACATTCAGCAGGAGCATTTCTCCTCGGGTAATTTGTCCACCTGCTTCACTGCACTGAATAAATGAATTGCTGATGGAGCTCAGGTGGAGAGGTTCGCCTTAAATATCAACACTCATGTTCCGTTCGCTAGCAGGATGTCTCTTTAGATTTTATGACAGCACAGTTATAAAATTCAGCGAAATGGCAAATGGATCAAACTTCACTTCAATAGGCTGGGGAAATGTGTGTCACTTTTGCACATTTCTCAATCAGAAGTAAAGTTCTAGCATTTTAACCACTGTTGGCTTGTCCACAGGGGCCTGTTCAATAAATATCCATCTTCATTAATTCCTTAATTCAATGTTTTTACTTAGTCCTAAGGTATCAAGTGCCAAATTTTCTTGACTCAGACACTACAGTTCAGGATACAGCTTGCACACATGCGCACATTTCTCTCATACGGTCTATTAAAGGAACAAATCTGTGCGTTGGTGCTCTTCACGACTTGAGCGAAAAACACAAACACACACTGGCACAATAAACACTTTCCGACCATCAATAATTTAAGAACCGTGCCAAAAGAAAAAAACAGAGCGAGAGAGAGAGAGAACAAAGCTGCGATTATTTGTTATGATATGCAGACAAGGCACATCCTTGAGGTTGATATTGAGCATCTGAATTATTCACGTCGCATGAGTTTTTTTTAATAGCCATCATGGATTGTAATGTTTTTCAGAATGCAAAGTGGAGCCTGGGGGTGAAATGTGTTATTTAATTGTTCCATCAGTCTCACATACCTTCATGAATGCCAACAAATGAGCAGGATCAGCGATCCACTTAAAGACATTGATACAATTGTATAAATGAAACAATTACTCAATCTGTTCACCAAATCTTGAGTAAAATGGACGCCGGTCCTACACTTCATTGACAGAGATTTTAAATCCAATAACCAAGAATTATGGCATTTGTATCCCATAACCAAGTATGGGAATTATGACTCATTTCAAGGAGTCAAATCAGCTAGTTCGATTCTCCAAAAAAGGAGTCGACTCGGCTTTCGGCTCATTAGTTTAGTAGCGTTTCCAATTTTTGCAGGCAAAGTTTAGCCATATCATGAGCCATGGCTGTTTTTATGAATCTATAAGACCACGTTTATACATTGAAAAATTTCTCTCTGTGTTGTTTTGTGGTCATTTTATTATTGTAGATTAATATTTTATATAATGTATTATTCATGTTTCATCTAGTTTCATCCAGCCTACCTTTGTAAATAAGAATAAGAAACAAGGATATTAAACTGGAAGATGATATGTATTGCATATCTTACATAAAAATATAGCAGTTCAAAGTGTCCAGTTAGAAATAAATACTGTGCCGTCCATTAATATTGGCACCCTTGGTAAATATGAGCAAAGAAGGCTGTGAAAAATTGTCTATTGTTTAATCTTTTGATCTTTTGTTAAAAGTATTTCACAAAAATACTCTGCTCTCATGGATATCAGACAATTGCAAACAAAGCACAGGTTTATTAAAAAATCTTTGGTTAAATATAGGTGTGCATCAATTATTGGCACCCTTTTATTCAATACTTTGTACTACCTCCCTTTGCCAAGATAGCAGCTCTGAGTGTTCTCCTATAATTCCTGATGAGGTTGAAGAATACATGGCGAGGGATCTGAGACCGTTCCTCCATACAGAATCTCTCCAGATCCTTCACATTTCGAGGTCCACGCTGGTGGACTCTCCTCTTCAGTTCACCCCACAGGTTTTCTATGGGGTTCAGGTCAGGGGACTGGGATGGTCATGGCAGGACCTTGATTTTGTGGTCAGTAAACCATTTTTGTGTTGATTTTGATGTATGTTTTGGATCATTGTCCAGCAGGAAGATCCAACCACGGCCCATTTGAATCTTTCTGGCAGAGGCAGTCAGGTTTTCATTTAATATCTGTTGATATTTGATAGAGTCCATGATGCCATGTATCCTACCAAAATGTCCAGGTCCTCTGGCAGAAAAACAGCCCAAAACATTAAAGAGCCACCTCCATATTTACCCGTGGGCATGAGGCACTTTTCCATATGGCTTCCTCTCTGTGTACCAAAACCACCTCTGTGTTTATTACCAAAAAAGCTCTATTCTGGTTTCATCTGACCATAGAACCCGATCCCATTTGAAGTTCCAGTAGTGTCTGCACACTGAAGACGCTCGAGTTTGTTTTTGGATGAGAGTAGAGGCTTTTTTCTTGAAACCCTTCCAAACAGCTTGTGGTGATGTAGGTGACTTCAGATTGTAGTTTTGGAGACTTTCTGACCCCAAGACACAAATAACTTCTGCAATTCTCCAGCTGTGATCCTTGGAGGTTTTTTGGCCACTCGACCCGTCCTCTTCAGTTTGTTGAGATGATATAGACACACGTCCAATTCCAGGTCGATTCATAACATTTCCAGTTGACTGGAACTTCTTAATTATTGCCCTGATGGTGGAAATGGGCATTTTCAATGCTTGTGCTATTTTCTTATAGACATTTCCCATTTTGTGAAACTCAATAACCTTTTGCCGCACATCACAGCTATATTCCTCGCTCTTACCCATTGTTCTGAATGACTAAGGGAATTTGGCCTGTGTGTTATCTCATATGTATACCCCTGTGAAACAGGAAGTCACGGTTGAACAATTCCCTGTTCCTAGTCACCCAGATGTACTACAACCTCATTTCCATAAAAGCTGGGATTTCTTTTCTGAAATGCAATAAAAACTAAAACCTGTGATTTGTCAAGTCTCTTGAAACTTTAATTAACTGACAAAAGTACAAAGAAAAGTTATTCAAAGTTTTCACTGACCAACTTAATTGCATTTTGTAATATATAAACAAATTTAGAATTCCACGCGTTCAACACACTCGGTAAAAGTTGGGTCAGAGGTATGTTTACCATTGTGTTACATCACCCTTCTAATTAATTACTCTTTTTAATCATTTGGGAACTGAGGATAATTGTTGCCGTTTTGCAAGTGGATTTTTTGCCCATTCCTGCTTGATGCAAGACTTCAGCTGCTTAACAGTCCTTGGTCGCCATTGTCTGATTCTCCTCTTCATGATGCGCCATAGGAGACAGATCTGGAATGCTGGCAGGCCAGTCAAGCATACACACTCTGTGTCTACAAATCCACGCTGCTGTAGCCTGTACAGAATGGAGCCTGGCATTGTCCTGCTGAAATAACCATGGACTTCCTGGTTGTTGGTTTTTTCTTTTTCTTTTTCTTTTTTTTCGATAAACCTGTGTTGTGTAAATAAAGACAATTTTTCACAGCCTTCTTTGCTCATATTTACCAAGGGTGCCAATATTAGTGGAGGGCTCTGTAAATAGATAACCATGAGTGTTTCGTGTATGGGCTGCTTCTCTTTCTCATTCTAAAGATTTATTTTGCCATAACTTCACACCCTAGAGTGCTTTATTCCGTTTCTACCACAGCGGTTTGTCAACAATTATGATTTTATTTCATTTATTACTGAACAACAACTCATCCTTTTGAACTTTTTATAGTTTTTTAATGTCATAGAATGTCCATGAAACGGGTTAGTTCCTTGTTATAGCAACCTGTAAACAGTCGTTCCTTCACCAGCCTTTCTATTTTTTCTCTCTTGAAGTTAATAAGACAAAAAAAAGGCAACTTGTCATGTTACCAAGAAAACACATCTCCTCTGTCCTGAAGATGTCAGAAACCTTAAAGTTACAGCTTTACCTCTGAGTGTTACATAGCGCTGACACTGGAGAATCCTTCCATAAACATCTCCTTCACTGTCAGAGCTGCTGTTACAGAAAATAAATCAACACCAGACATCCTTTGAGACATCCTTTCATTTGCCTTCTGCCTCCTAGGCGTTTATAGTTCTCTGCATTTTGTATGGAACGTGTGTGCATTTCAATTTACCAGTTAAACCTGAAGGTAAGACAGTTATCTCTTAAACACCAGCTTACTAACATGACAGTTATTATTTCTGAATATGTAATTTAAAGCTTCCAGGATGACAGCAAATTTAGAAAATCTCTCAGCGTATTATACTAGTACTTATTCAACACTAATGCAGTCCCTTCTTGTCATGTAATGAGATTTTGGACAGATGCAATCGCTGTTAAGAGCTTTATTGAGGAGCATATAATCCAGAGGGCAAGGCAAAAACAACAACAAAGACAGGCGGAGGTCAGGCGATCAGGTGAACAGGCTAGAGCAGGTAAGGTAGAAATCAAGGTCCAGAGTAAAGTGGAATCATAGCCGGAATAACAACACAATAGCACGGCTTGGTAAATGACAGAGACAATCGCAACTGAGCGTATTACTTGGCAAAGACATAGCATATTGCATAGCAAACACTTTATTGTCATTGTGAAGCACAACGAAATTACTCTCGTGACAACCATAAAGGTGCATTTGAAATCTCGATATAAAAGAAAAATGACCATTTAAAATAAAACAAAGTACACGTAATTAACAATACATATACTAAAATACAATAGTTAATAAATACGAATGATTAGCATAACAATACAATAAATCCATTTAATATAAAAAATAAGGAAACAGAATCATCATACAAAATATTCAAAGCTGCTCAGAATATATGCTGCGTATATAATGCACGAGTATAAATAACCAACACAGTTATTATTGCGCAAGTATATAGCGGCATGAATTATTATTGCGAGTATTATTGAACAATGAGTTGCCATCATAGCTTATTATACATGGTCAGACAGAGAAATATCAGAGTTTAACATAGTTATTGCTTTTGGGAAAAAAACTATTTTTTAGTCTGTTTGTGCGTAAATGGGTTGATCTAAAGCACCTGCCTGATGGGAGGAGCTTAAACAAGTTATGACAAGGGTGAGTTATGTCCTTGATAATGTAAGAACATTCCTTCTCAAACATCGAGTCTTATGAAGGTGTTCAAGTGATGGCAGATTAATGCCAACAATGTCCTGTGCTGTTATTACAACCTGCTGCAGGGCTTTTTTAGCAGCTTTAGTACAGCTGCTATACCAGGCTATCATACAGTTAGTCACGATACTGTCTATAGTGCATCTATAGAAATTGAAACAGCTTCTGGAGGAGGTTAGCTCTCCTTAGCCTTCTCAGAAAGTAGAGGCGTTGTTGTACTTTGCGTACTATACCTGCAGTGTTGTCACCCCAGGAGAGATCCTCTGTGATGGTCACTCCCAGAAACTTGTAGCTGGGGACTCTCTCCATGACCTCTTCTTTGATAGTTACTGGACTGTGGGTGATCTTTTTAGTGGTCCAAATCCACAATCATTTCTGTGATCTTTTTGATATTTAAGACCAGGTTATTGATGTCATACCATGCTGTCAGGTTCTGAACCTCCTCCCTATATGCACCTTCAGCATTGTATGAACTGAGCCCAATGACGGTTGTATCATCTGCAAATTTTATGAGAATTTTTGATTGGTGGGTAGCTTGACAGTCATGGGTAAAAAGTGCATAAAGAAGGTGGCTTAGCACACATCCTTGTGGCACACCAGTACTCAAAGTTAACTGACTGGGGGCAGTTGGTGAGAAAGTCCAATAACCAGCTGCATATGGAGGGAATTAGTCCTAATGAATGACAATCACAACTGTATATTCACTGGGTAAGTAAAACAGTCGGCATCTTAGCATTAAATATTCCATATCCGGAGAGCAAAACTTATTGATCGTAGTTGAATTAGTGCACCAGGAATCATTAAGATAAACACAAAGTGCTCCTCCTATTTTCTTACCAGATTCGAGTGTTCTGTCAGCATGATGTAGTGTTCGGCCTGCTAGCTCACCTGCAGTGTCCGGTATGCTGGGGTTCAGCCACGTCTCGGAGAAAATCTGAAGGAAGCAGTCCTTTATAATTTTATGTGCGACAATGTCCAGTCGAAGCTTGTCTATTTTATTGGTAAGTGATCTAGTATTCACAAGAAAGACACTAGGGACAGGGGTTTTATGTGGAACAACTCTTAGTCTCACTAGTAGGCCTGTTTATTTACCCCTCTTCTGCTTCCTCTCCCTGGGCCAACAGTGTAATTTGAGCTGATCTGCAGCAGCTTCTGGCAACTGTAGTAAGTGTTCACACTCATTTGTGATACAATGATAGTCAATATTAAAAACATTATTAACATTTAAAACAAAAAAACACCTCTGTGGGGAGCACAAAGCCACAAGATCTGTGTGCACAGCCATCTTGCCCCAAAGTGCTGACTTTGTGAACAGTCTCTTATATAGATGAATAAGAATTATAATAAGTATAATAATAATATTGAGGTGTCTATGATCACCATCATGAGCAAATGAAAGGCGTGCTGCACAGAGACCTTGTAAAAAAAAATAAAAATAACTTTACTCCAAGTTAAAGAGAATAATTCTTGTGTTAAACTCAAATTACATAGTCCCTGCCCTTAAGGGAAGAAAAGACCTACATCTATTTAATGTAGGCCTTAGTCACTGGCTGCTTTTCTCCAAATCTAGGTGACACTTAGTTGTAGGTGAAGGATTTTAGCAGCTGTTAGTCACTTGGTTCCATGACACGACTTTGTCAAGATGTAAATCAGGCACATGTTGTAGGCTGCATGAATTTGATTACAGAGGTGATTTTGGCATACAGATGGAGAGACTAAACTGTTCAGCAGATTCTTTTGATCATAGAGCAACAAAGCAGATGTTATAGCAGCTGGAGTTAGTGAAGAGAGTAGCAGGTTATCCCAAATACTCAGTCAGACTCCTGAAATTTCCTAATACTCACTCCCAGAATGCTTCCGATTACCATTCAGACCAATGGCTATTACTAATACCCAATAAGACTTCAGAATATCCAGGCAGACTTCATAAAGGTTACTATGAGAAGAACTTTCAATCCCAGGCCCTGGAAATTCTCTAATAGTAGCATTCAGACTAGAATATCTCCAATACCCAATCAGACTCAATAATGTCTCCAATACCCAATCAGACTCTGTAACATCTTTAATACCCAATCAAACTCAATACCATCTCCAATAACCAATAAGACTCTGTAACATTTCCAATACCCAATCAGACTCTGTAACATCTCCAATACCCAATCAGACTCTGTACCATCTCCAATAGCCAATCAGACCCTGTACCATCTCCAATAGCCAATTAGACTCTGTAACATCTCCAATGCCCAATCAGACTCTAGAACATATCCAAGGCCTAGTCAGATTCTAGAACATCTCCAATACCTAATCAGACGTTGTAACATCTCCAGTGCCCAATCAGACTCTGGAACATCTCCAATACCCAATCAGACTCTGTAACATCTCCAATACCCAATCAGACTCTGTAACATCTCCAATACCCAATCAGACTCTACAACATCTCCAATACCCAATCAAACTCTGTAACATCTCCAATACCCAATCAGACTCTATAACATCTCCTATACCCAATCAGACTCTAGAACATATCCAAGGCCTAGTCAGATTCTAGAACATCTCCAATACCCAATCAGACTCTGTAACATCTCCAATACCCAATCAAACTCTGTAACATCTCCAATACCCAATCAGACTCTGTAACATCTCCAATAGCCAATCAGACTCTAGAACATATCCAAGGCCTAGCCAGATTCTAGAACATCTCCAATACCCAATCAGACTCTGTAACATCTCCAATACCCAATCAGACTCTGTAACATCTCCAATACCCAATCAAACTCTGTAACATCTCCAATACCCAATCAGACTCTACAACATCTCCTATACCCAATCAGACTCTAGAACATATCCAAGGCCTAGTCAGATTCTAGAACATCTCCAATACCCAATCAGACTCTGTAACATCTCCAATACCCAATCAGACTCTGTATCATCTCCAATACCCAATCAGACTCTATAACATATCCAAGGCCTAGTCAGATTCTAGAACATCTCCAATACCCAATCAGACTCTAGAACATATCCAAGGCCTAGTCAGACTCCAGAACATCTCCAATACCCAATCAGACTCTGTACCATCTCCAATACCCAATCAGACTCTGTACCATCTCCAATAGCCAATCAGACTCTGTAACATCTTGAATACCCAGTCAGACTCTATAACATCTCCAATACCCAATCAGACTCTAGAACATATCCAAGGCCTAGTCAGATTCTAGAACACCTCAATACCCAATCAGACTCTGTAACATCTCCAATACCCAATCAGACTCTGTGACATCTCCAATACCCAATCAGACTCTAGAACATATCCAAGGCCTACTCAGATTCTAGAACATCTCCAATACCCAATCAGACTCTGTAACATCTCCAATAGCCAATCAAACTCTGTACCATCTCCCATGCCCAATCAGACTCTGGAACATCTCCAATACCCAATCAGACTCTGTAACATCTCCAATACCCAATCAGACTCTGTAACGTCTCCAATAGCCAATCAAACTCTGTAACATCTCCAATACCCAATCAGACTCTGTACCATCTCCAATACCCAATCAGACTCTGTAACATCTTGAATACCCAGTCAGACTCTATAACATCTCCAATACCCAATCAGACTCTAGAACATATCCAAGGCCTAGTGAGATTCTAGAACACCTCAATACCCAATCAGACTCTGTACCATCTCCAATACCCAATCAGACTCTGTAACATCTCCAATACCCAATCAGACTCTGTAACATCTCCAATACCCAATCAGACTCTAGAACATATCCAAGGCCTACTCAGATTCTAGAACATCTCCAATACCCAATCAGACGTTGTAACATCTCCAGTGCCCAATCAGACTCTGGAACATCTCCAATACCCAATCAGACTCTGTAACATCTCCAATACCCAATCAGACTCTGTAACGTCTCCAATAGCCAATCAAACTCTGTAACATCTCCAATACCCAATCAGACTCTGTACCATCTCCAATACCCAATCAGACTCTGTACCATCTCCAATAGCCAATCAGACTCTGTAACATCTTGAATACCCAGTCAGACTCTATAACATCTCCAATACCCAATCAGACTCTAGAACATATCCAAGGCCTAGTCAGATTCTAGAACACCTCAATACCCAATCAGACTCTGTAACATCTCCAATACCCAATCAGACTCTGTGACATCTCCAATACCCAATCAGACTCTAGAACATATCCAAGGCCTAGTCAGATTCTAGAACATCTCCAATACTCAATCAGACTCTGTAACATCTCCAATACCCAATCAGACTCTAGAACATATCCAACGCCTAGTCAGACTCCAGAACATCTCCAATACCTAATCAGACTCTGTAACATCTCCAATACCCAATCAGACTCTGTACCATCTCCAATAGCCAATCAGACTCTGTAACATCTCCAATACCCAATCAGACTCTAGAACATATCCAAGGCCTAGTCAGATTCTAGAACATCTCCAGTACCCAATCAGACTCTGTAACATCTCCAATACCCAATCAGATTCTAGAACATATCCAAGGCCTAGTCAGACTCCAGAACATCTCCAATACCCAATCAGACTCTGTACCATCTCCAATACCCAATCAGACTCTGTAACATCTTGAATACCCAGTCAGACTCTATAACATCTCCAATACCCAATCAGACTCTAGAACATATTCAATACCCAATCAGACTCTATAACATCTCCAATACCCAATCAGACTCTAGAACATATCCAAGGCCTAGTCAGATTCCTAGAACATCTCCAATACCCAATCAGACTCTGTAACATCTCCAATACCCAATCAGGCTCTGTAACATCTCCAATAGCCAATCAAACTCTGTAACATCTCCAATACCCAATCAGACTCTATAACATCTCCTATACCCAATCAGACTCTAGAACATATCCAAGGCCTATTCAGATTCTAGAACATCTCCAATACCCAATCAGACTCTGTAACATCTCCAATACCCAATCAGACTCTGTGACATCTCCAATACCCAATCAGACTCTAGAACATATCCAAGGCCTAGTCAGATTCTAGAACATCTCCAATACCCAATCAGACTCTGTAACATCTCCAATACCCAATCAGACTCTAGAACATATCCAAGGCCTAGTCAGACTCCAGAACATCTCCAATACCTAATCAGACTCTGTAACATCTCCAATACCCAATCAGACTCTGTACCATCTCGAATACCCAGTCAGACTCTAGAACACATCCAAGGCCTAGTCAGATAACTTCAATACCCAATCAGACTCTGTACCATCTCCAATAGCCAATCAGACGCTGTACCATCTCCAATACCCAATCAGACTCTATAACATCTCCAATACCCAATCAGACTCTAGAACATATCCAAGGCCTAGTCAGATTCCTAGAACATCTCCAATACCCAATCAGACTCTGTAACATCTCCAATACCCAATCAGGCTCTGTAACATCTCCAATAGCCAATCAAACTCTGTAACATCTCCAATACCCAATCAGACTCTATAACATCTCCTATACCCAATCAGACTCTAGAACATATCCAAGGCCTATTCAGATTCTAGAACATCTCCAATACCCAATCAGACTCTGTAACATCTCCAATACCCAATCAGACTCTGTGACATCTCCAATACCCAATCAGACTCTAGAACATATCCAAGGCCTAGTCAGATTCTAGAACATCTCCAATACCCAATCAGACTCTGTAACATCTCCAATACCCAATCAGACTCTAGAACATATCCAAGGCCTAGTCAGACTCCAGAACATCTCCAATACCTAATCAGACTCTGTAACATCTCCAATACCCAATCAGACTCTGTACCATCTCGAATACCCAGTCAGACTCTAGAACACATCCAAGGCCTAGTCAGATAACTTCAATACCCAATCAGACTCTGTACCATCTCCAATAGCCAATCAGACGCTGTACCATCTCCAATAGCCAATCAGACTCTGTAACATCTCGAATACCCAGTCAGACTCTAGAACATATCCAAGGCCTAGTCAGATAACTTCAATACCCAATCAGACTCTATAACATCTCCAAACCCCAAACAGATTCGACATCTTTAATACACTTTAGTATCCAGCCAGACCTAACATATTCTACAATAATGAGTTTGATTCTACAATATCTCTGATATGTTGTCAGAACTATTCGATTATTGGTCAGATATTAGTTTCTGTAACTATGATAGTATTGTGTCTTATATGTAAACATCTGTTATGTGAAATAGCTTATTCATGGCAGTACTAAATAAAAAAAAATAAAAATTATGATCCCTCTTATTTAGAAACATAAATTAACATTTTCCAGATTCTGCAAGGTGTATGTAAATTTTTTACCTCAACTGTATGAATATTGAACAATTCCTTCCATCTTCAATCCCTTCTTTACTCCATCAAAACCCCACAAACTTCTAATACCTAGCAAAATCTCAGAATATCACGTATGATGTCAGAATCTATAAAAATAAAAACACTAACAATATAATAACTGAAAAGTAGAAATATCTAATGTGTTTACCTGATGATTCTTAACATACTGACCAGGTGAAGCTGGGTGATTAGTTTCCGCTGTCAAATCCACATCCAAAAAAAGTGAAGGTGGCAAGAGGAACAGTTAAAGAAGGTTCTGAGAGAGGAAGCAGAAGGGAAGATAAAACCTGTGAAGAGGTTATTAGTGGAGGTCCCTGTCAGTTTGGTTTGTTAACTTTTACCAACAGCAGGTAGTTGTTCCTGTAGTAACAGCTCATTCACCGGGACTTCGCAGAGCAGACACTCCAAATAAATGGATAATAAACCATGTCTAACGGTTGACACGGTATGTTGCTATTATTTTCTGTAAGGACATGTTTATTTGACGGAGTCTCCTGTGTCAGCTGTAACTTTAAGATTTCTGACATCTTCAGGGCAGAGACGTTTACGCTTTGGACAAGCTGCAAGATTTTTTTTTTTTAATCTCATTAACTTCAAGATAAAGGATGGGTGATGAGGAAACAACTGTTTATAACATCAGTGATAACAGGAAATAAAAGTTATTTCCACAGCATTGAATGTAATGTATGCCTTTTTTTAATTAATAAAAATTTTGTAATCATTGGTAAATTGCTGGTTGGTAAAAAAAAAATAAGAGGAATAAAACACTTCGTAACCTGCTCTTAAAGGAAAATATAAACTTCACCATGGTAACAGGGATTCCACTTCATAACATCACAATGACCCAGACTGTAATGTCTATAAAACCCAATCCAATTTCAGAAACTCAGCCAACAGATGTCAGAGCACCCACTCCACCTAACAGATGTTGCAGCAATGCAAAGCCTGGCAACTGGCCTTCAAAACCCAATCAGACTCTACAAAGCCTGCACTACCTAATAACACTATAATATCTGTAACGGCCATCTTCAAAAAGCCAGTGGATAATATCATTAGTCCGGAGATACCATCTCATCCACAGCGCAGATGCAATCGCATCCAAGTCTATCTTAGATCAGAAGGACATGCTATCAAATACAAGGCTATGAATGTTCTCTAGTGAAATATCGATGAATTAAAGCCACCGGGATAAACAGGATTTGCAAGCACTATGCCCTTGTCCTAGACATTAATTAACACTGGAATGCCTCTCTTCTTATCTCATTCACTACAAGGGGACACTGATTCCCAAATGCCATGGCAAGAAGAACAAATGACGTCTGGTTTTGTCTTTGGAGATCCTTTGACAACTATTAGTAGTTAGAAGGCTATACTCCATTCCTCAAACAGAATACATGTCTTTGAAAGATCTGAAAGCACAGCCAAGTTCTCTGAATTTAAAACTGAACTGAGTGGGATGTCATGTTCCAAGCAATGCCAACAGCAGGGGATATTATAGAAGAGGAACGCAAGCTTCAGGCGTCTCTTTTGGTTTTTAACTCCACGGGCCGCCAGATGCTTCTTAGCAGGCTTTCAGAGGTTATAAGCAGAATAAATCAAGTTCAGTCTCAGACAATTCATTAAACTCTAACTAATTTTGATGCAATGCCTGAAGGTTGTACATTTCCCTGCAAGCTAAAGGAACTCATTAGCACACACAAATATTAAAAGGCCTGAGAGTCAGCGAGTCTGAAAGCTTAATCACTGTATATATAGCATCTTTTGGCAATTAGCTGCTAGCGGTGTGAGTATGTAATATTCAAGTGCCGAGCTGTGAACTCATGCAACCTGAGAATGAGAGAATGAGAAAAGATGTACGAGGTATTGAACAGCTGATCGATCACATAAATGATATCACATATAATGAGTATGAATATTAAATGAGAGCGAGAGAGACAGAGAGAGAGAGAGACAGAAAGAGAGGCCTGTTGTACATCATTGCAGATCTTTGTTCTTTACTGAAATAGATTTATTTCTACTACATACTTTTATTCAAAGGGATTGAAAAAGTTCATTGTACTGGCAAATATGTTCTCTCCGAACGAGCATATAAGTGACCTTGACCTAAAAAAATCTGTTCAGAGCGTTCATTTAGATCATAATGAGCATCTATTTTAAGGGATGGTGCTGATCTGAGTTAGAGACTGATCAGAGACAAAACACACACACACACACACACACACACACACACACACACACACACACACACACACACACACACTCACACACACTATAATAATTCATTCATTCATTCATCTTCAGTAGGCGCTTTATCCTGACCAGGGTCACAATCGATCCGGAGTTCGTCTCTGGAACATTTGGCAATAAGCAGGAACACTTTGAATGGAATGGCAGTATTTCTCTGCTATAAAAAAAAAAAAAAAAAAAAAAAAAAGTATTTAAGGTACCTTTGGTACATAAATTATGGTAAGCTTTATGACAACGATGATGATTATTAATTCATTCATTTGTTTCAGACAGAGCATCTATCTAAGCTATGTTATTTATTTATTTATTTATTTATTTATTTATTGCACTAATAACTGCCAAGGTCATGGGTTTGATCGGTGTGTGTATACAGACCAGTTCAGGTCGGGCAGTGGTGCCTCGGCGGTTAGGGTTCTGGGTTTTCTGATCAGAAGGTTGAGTGTTCGAGCTGCCCGTGTTGTGCCCTTGAGCACGACCCTTAACTCCTCCCTGCTGAAAACAAACAAACAAACAAACAAACAAACAAAAAAATAAAACCCAACAGAAACCATCACAGAAATTCTAATGGTTTCCACTACAAATACCATTACGAACCATTAAAACCATTACCATTATTGGTCCTTAATGTTATCCACTAGACACAACATGCCACCAATAAAAGGCAACAGATTATCACGGACCCTTTTAGTTTCCATTAAAACCAGTACAATTCCCATTATAACCATTACAATCATTACAGGTTTCTGTTCTTCTTGTTGTTGTTGTTGTTTTTTCAGCAAGGATTTCTGTTCAAGGGGCGCTGTATCATGGCTGACCCTGACCTCTGACCCCAACTTCCTAACATTCTGGGAAGAAGAATTTTTCTGTATTGTAATGTACAGTATATGTAACAAATGTATTGATTGCATTTGGTTTCTAACAGCTGCAAAGTCTGTGTATCATCATCATCATCATCATTATTATTATTATTATTATTATTATTATTATTATTATTATTATTATTATTATTATTATTATTATGTATTTGGCTTCACAAATGCGGGGCGGCTATGGAAGTGTTTGTGTTGCACGGTGCGGTGCGTGAGCATGATCATCAAGTACTATCCATCACCGCGCCGTTCACGAGCAGCGGGAGCGCGCGCGTCGCCCGCCCCCTCCACACCACCGTTTCCCGAAGCGCATTTGCACTTTTTCCTCTCCGCGTCGGGCAGAGCGCAGCGCAGCGCAACGCATCGCAGTCAGAGACCGGAGACAGAGCAGAGAGCAGAGAGAAGAGGAGGACGACGCGAGTAAGAGCGGAATCAGGCAGAATTTGGGCGCATTCTCGGAGACCTTTAACTCGGTTCGGTACGAAGATGAGTTGCATTTGGATACCCGCAGTTTGGATCCCGGCGTTTTTCGCGCTCCTCGCTTTTCAAGGTAGGAAGAAAAGCTGGGAGGCTGGTGTCAACTCCTGTACTGGGAGAATAGTTGAGTGGAGAGAATCGGGATGTGTTAAACATCGTCTCCTTTCTTATACATTACTGCGTAAATGTCATAGCACACGTTCCTTTATTATTATTATTATTATTATTATTATTATTATTATTATTATTATTACATTTAATGATAATCATCATCATCATAATAATAGTTTTTTTTTCCTTCATAATACAAGATGATGAACTAGTTGTCAGTGGATCATAGTTATCCTTAGATCCTAACATTTCCAAAGATTTACATAAAACCCCTTGCTGCCAGTTACTGAATGGGCGAATACCCCAGTGTGGGTGGGACATGGTGGGAGGAGGTGGTGGAGGTGGAGGTGATGGTGGAAAGATATACAAACAGATGGACTGCCCAAGTGAAGCCAGACGCTGCTAAAATTCCCGAAGCTCTTACCTAATATAATTATCCTTCACAAAGTCTACAGCTTTTCTGCAACATGTGTGACGAGTTCCATGAACACTGCAGAGCAGTTCTGACTTTGGCTCTCAACTTCTAACATGAGGATAGACTCCATGAGATAGGGAATGTGCTGTGTTTCGTTCACCTCCACCTGACTGTGTGTTTATCATGCAAAGTATGTAGGTCTGTCATGTTTGAAGAAGTGTTGTGAGACGTGTGCTGCGAACTCAGTTCGAATGTTCTCGGCAGGTCAGAGCGTCTGTGTGTTTGCTGGCTTGAGGCATCGAGCTGTACAGACAAGTCCAGGTCGGAACGCTCGCTGTGGTTTGGTTGAATTTCAAAGAATCGTTGTTGGAAGCTTGCCAGTTATGGATTTCAAATTTCCAGTGTTCTTCATCTGGAACATCTGGCGGTAGTTGAACGCTGAGCTAGAAAAAAAGATTCCAGCCAACCAGACCAGATTTAGACTTGAATTCTAAATAGTTCTTGAAATTTTTGTACGTCTGGATAAATGAAGAGCTTTCTGTTGGTGTTATGGATCATTTGGCTTTGGGATTTTGAATTTCAAGTGGTCAGTCCTCCTGCAGCTGTAGATCCACCTCCACTTGAACATCACTGCTCCACTGAGAGGGGCACAATCACATCCCAGTCTCTGCTGGCACAAATTCTTGTGCAGCCTGTGCACTCCTTGGAGAAAAAAATACAAGAGACAGTATTATCACAAGGTTTCATCATAACCGCTCATGGCAGTCGTTAACTTTTAGAGTATTAGCATTGTTAATCCGTGTCATGCCACATGTGTAATGTTAAGCCATGTGTTGCTGTTTCATTTTGGACACTGAAACATGGTTAGGGTTCACGTCCTCCTAGATTTAACCACTAAGAAGCAAACCCGATGCTAATCCGAACGTGTTTGTCGGAGCTAGTCAGTCTTTAAAGCCCCAATTAGAAATTGAGATCAGCTCCGGGGTCCATTTTCCAGTGTCAACAACAAATTTCCAAACCTGAAAAGCGTAAGACATGTTGGTACAGACCTCAGATCTATGCTAATGCGCCCATCACTGCAACATTGACCTGTGTTCCAACTACGGTTGTAATGACATTTCCTGGTTTCGGTTCAACCCCTTTAATTGAATTGTGCTTGATTGTATTCTGAAGTCATTAATTCCGTTTTGTTGTGCAGCCTCATCCTTCAGAGGGGCGTTATGGTAAACCTTAGACAGGATTGAAAAAAGGACAAATGCGATATCCTTAAGGATATAAGCCAAATAAACCATGATCTGGAAAAATGAATGGAGTTATCTAGGGTCACTGTTTTATTTCCATCCTCTTCTGCTTCTCTATGTGCTCATGTTTTATGTGCAGTATCGGCAATTGCTAGTAGGGGTCTCTCTTGCACTGTAGTGTCAGGATAAAAATAACTGGTATAGACACACACGTAGACACACACTCAGCTGCCTAGGGTTTCCCATTTCAGCTTTTGGTGGTCTGAATGATCAGCGTCCTTTCTCCTCTATTGTTGATCGGTTCACTCATTGTGCCTTTGCATAACCAGTCCTAAAATGTGCATAATAGAGCAGTTAGATCATTTTTAGCCTCTCTACTGTATGAAAGTACCAATGTTACAAAACATATTTTAAATCCACTTATCGAGCCACTCTAATCAATCAATCAATCAAATCTGGGAGTCAGATTAATAAATTAAGTTTTTATCAGGACCTCCTCTGTCCCACATGATGACATTTTCTCTCTCTCTCTCTCTCTCTCTCTCTCTCTCTCTCTCTCTCCCTTCCTTTCATCTCCGTTAATTATAAATCTCCCCACAGATTACATTACAACACAATGCTCATTTGTTAAATGAATTGGCTGAGGCAGGGCAAGATTGTGTTATATATGTCCACTATTCATTTCTCTGCAGAGAAGGTTGGCTGCCACCGAGCCTGTTAAGTAGCTCCGCAGGCTCAATTCATCACTATCAAGCCAGGCGTGAGATTCAAGAGAGAATGAGAAGGATGGTGGGAGGGAGGGAGGGAGGGAGGCAGACTGAGAAAGAGAAAGACACAAAATATCTGAGGAACTGCGAGACTTGCCTTAGCTCTTCCACTTTGGGGAATCCCTGTCACCATCTTGGATGACGTTCTGATACTCTATTAACTTGTTGGACAAGCCCTATTAAGTGTAGGGAGGTTGTCAAGATGACTTGCCTTCTGGACCAGAACTTGCCCAGGAGGCATTTCAGTGGGATACAGGTTCCTCATCCTTATTATGTAATGCAATTTCCTCTTCACATCCATCACTTCCCTTGCTGGCACCTCGTGTGATATGTTTGAAATGTATTCCTCAGCCAAGACAAAAAGAGTTTGAGGATGAAAAATAGTCTCGGAATACCGGACAGGTGACACCACAAGAAACGCACTGGACTGTATGCATGTTTGACTTGAAACACACACTACACACCCTGTTTCCATGAGCCATCTGTAAGGCTTGTAGTACAGGACAATTCCTGTGGTGTCATATTTTCAGTTTCTCCTGATATGTGTCCAGGTAAGTGTCTGTCTTGTTCTGGTTGATAGGTGGAGGAGAAATGTAGGAATGCAGATCTTGGTATCCATCTATGGGAAAGATGCTGGCAAGAGTGGACCCTTTGGGGAACAATTCTTGGCTCAGTTATGGTCAGTCAAAAAAAAGTACAAACAATAGCTTCCACAGCTACGCCTCAGGGCTGTGCAATGTCAAATCCTGGCAATTGGGAAAATACATGGGTAATGCCAAGTACAGAAAAAAAAATCCCATACAGTTTAATTAGCCTTAAAATGAAGTGGTTGATTAGCATACACGACATTTGCAACTAAATTCCTGATAGTCCCAGAGAGTTTCTTTGGGGAAATCAAGTCATTATATGGGTTCTTCCATGCGTGGACTACCACAGCTTCAAGTAGTGCTCTCAAATCAGAGAGAGAATGTTTAGACAGCTCCCTGTGGATTCCCAGTTTTCTCCCAGTGTTCTTCCCAGTTCAGTACTTCTTTCCTTTGTTTCAGCATTTGTATGTCCTAAAACACTACCGATGTCCAACCCTGCTTACTGGATGATGAAGATGTCCTTGTTTGAATCTCTGTCTTTATATAACCTGCTGGCTATGAGAAACCTATAACGTGGCATATAATGTAACTAGGCCATCATGTGCTAGATAAACACTTGAGCCATTTCTGTCTTCCCTCTAATACCACAGAGTGAGAAGTGTTTGTGTTTGTGTATGTGTGTGTCCCCATGTCCTTGGCTTTCTCTATAGTGAGTATCCTGTGGTGTCGCCATAATGTGTGAAAGCAACAGACTGACTGAGAAACTTCAGAGTTAGGTGGGTGGATGATCAGACCCCTTGAATAGATGCTAGGAGTCTATATATAGAAGAGCTGATTATGTCCAACAGAGACACTCTGAGACTGGTTAATACAGTGCTCATTAGATTGGATAATACAATTACCTTCATACTGAGAGCAGACTGGTTAATATAGTTTCTAATGTTAATATGGTTCCTTTAGTCCGAAATTGTATGACTGGTTACTATAGTTCTCTTTAGTTCAGACTGGTTAATATAGTGCCTTTTAAACTGAGACTTGATCAGACTGGTTACTATAGTTTTCTTTTGATCAGACTGGTTAATACAGTTCTCCTTAGACTGATACTGTATCAAGCTGGTTAATATATGTAGTTCTCTTTAGATCAGACTGGTTAACATAGTTCCTTTTAAACTGAGACTTGATCAGACTATTTACTATAGTTCTCTTTAGATCAGACTGGTTAATATAGTGCCTTTTAAACTGAGACTTGATCAGACTGGTTACTACAGTTCTCTTTAGATCAGACTGGTTAATACTGGTTTCTTTAGACTTAGACTGGATCACTTTGGTTTGTACAGTCCAATTTAGACTGCGATTAGATCAGGCTGTAGAATTATCTTTAATAATAATTTCTCTTTAGATCAGACTGGTTAATACAGTTCGCTTTAACCTGAGACTGGATCAGCCTGCGTAACAATAGTCGGGTGGTAAAAAATGTGTGTACGAATGCAGAAGCAATTCTATGGGATTAATTTTCCATCAAAAGTATCGCAGTCACGGATCAAAAAGTAATAAGCGTGAATCCAAAATTGAAGAACACACGTAAAAAAATATTGTACGAAACTGAAAAATAAATCTAAAGTAATCAGGTATCCCTTCGCTCTTGTTTCCACATTCTCTGCTTGGTTTTCCAAATGTTTGGGTTTCGAGCTCGAGTTTCATGTAAATCATTGTCGAGCAGCAATTTGGTTTATTTTTTCTTGGTTATTAAATGCTAATCCCTAATGTAATATAATTTAATATACATGAACACCATCATTTTATCTTTTCTTGTGCTCCAGGTCAGAATTTTGCTAACAAAGCTCGTTCATTTTTAAATATGTTTAAAAAAAATATCGAAATGGTGCATCTTTAAGTACTAATAATTGAACATCGTTGTACCAAAATGGAACAAAATCAGCAAATACAAACCAGATAGTGAGACACGGGCAGTCAGTCTGCTTTCTATATTTTATTAGCAATAAAAGGATACAGATATACTCCAAAACAGACAATTACAAAGAGAATTATAAGATAATGCATCTGGAAAAAAATCATTTACAGTTACAGTGGTAAAAACGTTTATGTGGTAATAATAATGATAATAATGATAATAATAATAATAATAATAATAATAATAATAATAATTTTGATAATAAAAAAAGGCAGTATAGATGTGAATCTCGATTATTGACAATTTAGTTTATAATGTATAGTATAATATAAGTTGAGACTTATTACCGTTGTCCAGACCAATATGGCAGCGACGTAAACCTACGATCCCTCAGCAAATGCGGTGTGTGTTATTATTTGATTGGTGAAAGCAATACTTTTGACAGAAAATGAATCCCATACGATTGTACTTCATATTTTCTGTTAGATTTTTTATGTTTCAACTCTGACTGTCAATCACAACCTATTTTATTGAAGTATTAGGCGAACACCGTTTGTATATAGACTGGTCAATATTTACAGCTCCACTGCGTTTCATTACAATACAGCACGGTCTTGGAAAATCTGGCAGGCAACAGTGCCTGAATCGATGCAGGCATCTCTGTAAAGGCCGAAGCGACACTCGCTTGTTATTACTAGTGTTTAGAGAGGTATGGCAATTCTAGTCAAGGAGGCGTGGCATCTGTGTCAATTACAGTGAAGAAGGTGTGGCATTGGGGTCGGTATCAGTGAAGTAGGCAGGATCTCTGTGTCTGTCTGTATGAGGAAATGAGGCATGGCATCTGTGTGTGTCAATCTAAGTGAACGTGTGGCCTCTGTGTCTATCAATACCAATGAAGGAGGTGTGGCCTCTGTGTCTGTCAGTACCAGTGAAGGAGGTGTGGCCTCTGTGTGTCAGTACCAGTGAAGGAGGTGTGGCCTCTGTGTCTATCAGTACCAATGAAGGAGGTGTGGCCTCTGTGTCTGTCAGTACCAGTGAAGGAGGTGTGGCCTCTGTGTCTATCAGTACCAATGAAGGAGGTGTGGCCTCTGTGTCTGTCAGTACCAGTGAGGGAGGTGTGGCCTCTGTGTGTCAGTTCCAGTGAAGGAGGTGTGGCCTCTGTGTCTCTCAGTTCCAGTGAAGGAGGTGTGGCCTCTGTGTGTCAGTACCAGTGAAGGAGGTGTGGCCTCTGTGTCTATCAGTACCAATGAAGGAGGTGTGGCCTCTGTGTCTGTCAGTACCAGTGAAGGAGGTGTGGCCTCTGTGTCTATCAGTACCAATGAAGGAGGTGTGGCCTCTGTGTCTGTCAGTACCAGTGAAGGAGGTGTGGCCTCTGTGTGTCAGTTCCAGTGAAGGAGGTGTGGCCTCTGTGTCTCTCAGTTCCAGTGAAGGAGGTGTGGCCTCTGTGTGTCAGTACCAGTGAAGGAGGTGTGGCCTCTGTGTGTCAGTTGCAGTGAAGGAGGCGTGGCCTCTGTGTGTCAGTTCCAGTGAAGGAGGTGTGGCCTCTCTGTGTCAGTTGCAGTGAAGGAGGCGTGGCCTCTGTGTGTCAGTACCAGTGAGGGAGGTGTGGCCTCTGTGTCTATCAGTACCAGTGAAGGAGGTGTGGCCTCTGTGTCTATCAGTTCCAGTGAGGGGTGTGGCTTCTGTGTGTCAGTTGCAGTGAAGGAGGCGTGGCCTCTGTGTGTCAGTTCCAGTGAAGGAGGTGTGGCCTCTGTGTCTATGTTCCAGTGAAGGAGGTGTGGCCTCTGTGTCTATGTTCCAGTGAGGAGGTGTGGCCTCTGTGTGTCAGTTGCAGTGAAGGAGGTGTGGCCTCTGTGTGTCAGTTCCATCGAGGGAGGCGTGGCCTCTGTGTCTGTCAGTTCCAGTGAAGGAGGTGTGGCGTCTGTGTGTCAGTTGCAGTGCAGGAGGTGTGGCCTCTGTGTCTATTAGTACCAGTGAAGGAGGTGTGGCTTCTGTGTGTCAGTTGCATTGAGGGAGGTGTGGCCTCTGTGTGTCAGTTCCAGTGAAGGAGGTGTGGCCTCTGTGTCTATCAGTTCCAGTGAAGGAGGTGTGGCCTCTGTGTGTCAGTTGCAGTGAAGGAGGCGTGGCCTCTGTGTCTATCAGGTCCAGTGAAGGAGGTGTGGCATGTGTTTACCAGTTTCAGTGAAGGAGGTGTGGCCTCTGTGTCTATCAGTACCAGTGAAGGAGGTGTGGCCTCTGTGTGTCAGTTCCAGTGAAGGAGGTGTGGCCTCTGTGTCTATCAGTACCAGTGAAGGAGGTGTGGCCTCTATGTATCAGTTGCAGTGAAGGAGGCGTGGCCTCTGTGTGTCAGTTCCAGTTAAGGAGGTGTGGCCTCTATGTGTCAGTTGCAGTGAAGGAGGCATGGCCTCTGTGTGTCAGTTCCAGTGAAGGAGGTGTGGCCTCTGTGTCTATCAGTACCAGTGAAGGAGGTGTGTCCTCTGTGTGTCAGTTCCAGTGAAGGAGGTGTGGCCTCTGTGTCTATCAGTACCAGTGAAGGAGGTGTGGCCTCTGTGTGTCAGTTCCAGTGAAGCAGGTGTGGCCTCTATGTGTCAGTTGCAGTGAAGGAGGTGTGGCCTCTGTGTCTATCAGTTCCAGTGAAAGAGGTGTGGCCTGTGTCTACCAGTTTCAGTGAGGGAGGTGTGGCCTCTGTGTCTATCAGTACCAGTGTAGGAGGTGTGGCCTCTGTGTGTCAGTTCCAGTGAAGGAGGTGTGGCCTCTATGTGTCAATTGCAGTGAAGGAGTTGTGGCCTCTGTGTCTATAAGTTCCAGTGAAGGAGGTGTGGCCTCTGTGTCTATCAGTACCAGTGAAGGAGGTGTGGCCTCTGTGTGTCAGTTCCAGTGAAGGAGGTGTGGCTTCTGTGTCTATCAGTACTAGTGAAGGAGGTGTGGCCTCTGTGTCTATCAGTTCCAGTGAAGGAGGTGTGGCCTCTGTGTCTATCAGTTCCAGTGAAGGAGGTGTGGCCTCTGTGTGTCAGTTGCAGTGAAGGAGCCGTGGCCTCTGTGTGTCAGTTCCAGTGAAGGAGGTGTGGCCTCTGTGTCTATCAGTACCAGTGAAGGAGGCGTGGCCTCTGTGTGTCAGTTGCAGTGAAGAAGGCGTGGCCTCTGTGTCTATCAATACCAGTGAAGGAGGTGTGGCCTCTGTGTGACAGTTCCAGTGAAGCAGGTGTGGCCTCTATGTGTCAGTTGCAGTGAAGGAGGTGTGGCCTCTGTGTCTATCAGTTCCAGTGAAAGAGGTGTGGCCTCTGTGTCTATCAGTTCCAGTGAAGGAGGTGTGGCCTCTGTGTCTATCAGTTCCAGTGAAGGAGGTGTGGCCTGTGTCTACCAGTTTCAGTGAGGGAGGTGTGGCCTCTGTGTCTATCAGTACCAGTGAAGGAGGTGTGGCCTCTGTGTGTCAGTTCCAGTGAAGGAGGTGTGGCCTCTGTGTCTATCAGTACCAGTGAAGGAGGTGTGGCCTCTGTGTGTCAGTTCCAGTGAAGGAGGTGTGGCCTCTGTGTCTATCAGTTCCAGTGAAGGAGGTGTGGCCTGTGTCTACCAGTTTCAGTGAGGGAGGTGTGGCCTCTGTGTCTATCAGTACCAGTGTAGGAGGTGTGGCCTCTGTGTGTCAGTTCCAGTGAAGGAGGTGTGGCCTCTATGTGTCAATTGCAGTGAAGGAGTTGTGGCCTCTGTGTCTATAAGTTCCAGTGAAGGAGGTGTGGCCTCTGTGTCTATCAGTACCAGTGAAGGAGGTGTGGCCTCTGTGTGTCAGTTCCAGTGAAGGAGGTGTGGCTTCTGTGTGTCAGTTCCAGTGAAGGAGGTGTGGCCTCTGTGTCTATCAGTACCAGTGAAGGAGGTGTGGCCTCTGTGTGTCAGTTCCAGTGAAGGAGGCGTGGCCTCTGTGTCTATCAGGTCCAGTGAAGGAGGTGTGGCATGTGTTTACCAGTTTCAGTGAGGAAGGTGTGGCCTGTGTCTACCAGTTTCAGTGAGGGAGGTGTGGCCTCTGTGTCTATCAGTACCAGTGAAGGAGGTGTGGCCTCTGTGTGTCAGTTCCAGTGAAGGAGGTGTGGCCTCTGTGTCTATCAGTACCAGTGAAGGAGGTGTGGCCTCTGTGTGTCAGTTCCAGTGAAGGAGGTGTGGCCTCTGTGTGTCAGTTCCAGTGAAGGAGGTGTGGCCTCTGTGTCTATCAGTTCCAGTGAAGGAGGTGTGGCCTGTGTCTACCAGTTTCAGTGAGGGAGGTGTGGCCTCTGTGTCTATCAGTACCAGTGTAGGAGGTGTGGCCTCTGTGTGTCAGTTCCAGTGAAGGAGGTGTGGCCTCTATGTGTCAATTGCAGTGAAGGAGTTGTGGCCTCTGTGTCTATAAGTTCCAGTGAAGGAGGTGTGGCCTCTGTGTCTATCAGTACCAGTGAAGGAGGTGTGGCCTCTGTGTGTCAGTTCCAGTGAAGGAGGTGTGGCTTCTGTGTCTATCAGTACTAGTGAAGGAGGTGTGGCCTCTGTGTGTCAGTTCCAGTGAAGGAGGTGTGGCCTCTGTGTCTATCAGTACCAGTGAAGGAGCCGTGGCCTCTGTGTGTCAGTTCCAGTGAAGGAGGCGTGGCCTCTGTGTCTATCAGGTCCAGTGAAGGAGGTGTGGCATGTGTTTACCAGTTTCAGTGAGGAAGGTGTGGCCTCTGTGTCTATCAGTATCAGTGAAGGAGGTGTGGCCTCTGTGTGTCAGTTCCAGTGAAGGAGGTGTGGCCTCTGTGTCTATCAGTACCAGTGAAGGAGGTGTGGCCTCTATGTATCAGTTGCAGTGAAGGAGGCGTGGCCTCTGTGTGTCAGTTCCAGTGAAGGAGGTGTGGCCTCTATGTGTCAGTTGCAGTGAAGGAGGCGTGGCCTCTGTGTGTCAGTTCTAGTGAAGGAGGTGTGGCCTCTGTGTCTATCAGTTCCAGTGAAAGAGGTGTGGCCTCTGTGTCTATCAGTTCCAGTGAAGGAGGTGTGGCCTCTGTGTCTATCAGTTCCAGTGAAGGAGGTGTGGCATGTGTCTACCAGTTTCAGTGAGGGAGGTGTGGCCTCTGTGTCTATCAGTACCAGTGAAGGAGGTGTGGCCTCTGTGCCTATCAGTACCAGTGAAGGAGGTGTGGCCTCTGTGTGTCAGTTCCAGTGAAGGAGGTGTGGCCTCTATGTGTCAGTTGCAGTGAAGGAGGCGTGGCCTCTGTGTGTCAGTTCCAGTGAAGGAGTTGTGGCCTCTGTGTCTATCAGTACCAGTGAAGGAGGTGTGGCGTCTGTGTCTATCAGTACCAGTGAAGGAGGTGTGGCCTCTGTGTCTGTTAGTACCAGTGAAGGAGGTGTGGCCTCTGTGTGTCAGTTCCAGTGAAGGAGGTGTGGCCTCTGTGTCTCTCAGTTCCAGTGAAGGAGGTGTGGCGTCTGTGTGTCAGTACCAGTGAGGAGGTGTGGCCTCTGTGTCTATCAGTACCAGTGAAGGAGGTGTGGCCTCTGTGTCTGTCAGTACCAGTGAAGGAGGTGTGGCCTCTGTGTGTCAGTTGCAGTGAAGGAGGCGTGGCCTCTGTGTGTCAGTTGCAGTGAAGGAGGTGTGGCCTCTGTGTGTCAGTTGCAGTGAAGGAGGTGTGGCCTCTGTGTGTCAGTTCCATCGAGGGAGGCGTGGCCTCTGTGTCTGTCAGTTCCAGTGAAGGAGGTGTGGCGTCTGTGTGTCAGTTGCAGTGAAGGAGGTGTGGCCTCTGTTTGTCAGTTCCAGTTAAAGAGGTGTGGCCCCTGTGTCTATCAGTTCCAGTCAAAGAGGTGTGGCCCCTGTGTCTATCAGTTCCAGTGAAGGAGGTGTGGCCTCTGTGTCTATCAGTACCAGTGTACGGGTGTGTGGCCTTTGTGTGTCAGTTCCAGTGAAGGAGGTGTGGCCTCTATGTGTCAGTTGCAGTGAAGGAGGCGTGGCCTCTGTGTGTCAGTTCCAGTGAAGGAGGTGTGGCCTCTGTGTCTACCAGTTCCAGTGAAGGAGGTGTGGCCTGTGTCTATCAGTACCAGTGAAGGAGGTGTGGCGTCTGTGTCTATCAGGTCCAGTGAAGGAGGTGTGGCATGTGTTTACCAGTTTCAGTGAGGAAGGTGTGGCCTCTGTGTCTATCAGTATCAGTGAAGGAGGTGTGGCCTCTGTGTGTCAGTTCCAGTGAAGGAGGTGTGGCCTCTGTGTCTATCAGTACCAGTGAAGGAGGTGTGGCCTCTATGTATCAGTTGCAGTGAAGGAGGCGTGGCCTCTGTGTGTCAGTTCCAGTGAAGGAGGTGTGGCCTCTATGTGTCAGTTGCAGTGAAGGAGGCGTGGCCTCTGTGTGTCAGTTCTAGTGAAGGAGGTGTGGCCTCTGTGTCTATCAGTTCCAGTGAAAGAGGTGTGGCCTCTGTGTCTATCAGTTCCAGTGAAGGAGGTGTGGCCTCTGTGTCTATCAGTTCCAGTGAAGGAGGTGTGGCATGTGTCTACCAGTTTCAGTGAGGGAGGTGTGGCCTCTGTGTCTATCAGTACCAGTGAAGGAGGTGTGGCCTCTGTGCCTATCAGTACCAGTGAAGGAGGTGTGGCCTCTGTGTGTCAGTTCCAGTGAAGGAGGTGTGGCCTCTATGTGTCAGTTGCAGTGAAGGAGGCGTGGCCTCTGTGTGTCAGTTCCAGTGAAGGAGTTGTGGCCTCTGTGTCTATCAGTACCAGTGAAGGAGGTGTGGCGTCTGTGTCTATCAGTACCAGTGAAGGAGGTGTGGCCTCTGTGTCTGTTAGTACCAGTGAAGGAGGTGTGGCCTCTGTGTGTCAGTTCCAGTGAAGGAGGTGTGGCCTCTGTGTCTCTCAGTTCCAGTGAAGGAGGTGTGGCGTCTGTGTGTCAGTACCAGTGAGGAGGTGTGGCCTCTGTGTCTATCAGTACCAGTGAAGGAGGTGTGGCCTCTGTGTCTGTCAGTACCAGTGAAGGAGGTGTGGCCTCTGTGTGTCAGTTGCAGTGAAGGAGGCGTGGCCTCTGTGTGTCAGTTGCAGTGAAGGAGGTGTGGCCTCTGTGTGTCAGTTGCAGTGAAGGAGGTGTGGCCTCTGTGTGTCAGTTCCATCGAGGGAGGCGTGGCCTCTGTGTCTGTCAGTTCCAGTGAAGGAGGTGTGGCGTCTGTGTGTCAGTTGCAGTGAAGGAGGTGTGGCCTCTGTTTGTCAGTTCCAGTTAAAGACGTGTGGCCCCTGTGTCTATCAGTTCCAGTCAAAGAGGTGTGGCCCCTGTGTCTATCAGTTCCAGTGAAGGAGGTGTGGCCTCTGTGTCTATCAGTACCAGTGTACGGGTGTGTGGCCTTTGTGTGTCAGTTCCAGTGAAGGAGGTGTGGCCTCTATGTGTCAGTTGCAGTGAAGGAGGCGTGGCCTCTGTGTGTCAGTTCCAGTGAAGGAGGTGTGGCCTCTGTGTCTACCAGTTCCAGTGAAGGAGGTGTGGCCTGTGTCTATCAGTACCAGTGAAGGAGGTGTGGCGTCTGTGTCTATCAGTACCAGTGAAGAAGGTGTGGCGTCTGTGTCTATCAGTACCAGTGAAGGAGGTGTGGCCTCTGTGTGTCAGTTCCAGTGAAGGAGGTGTGGCCTCTATGTGTCAGTTCCAGTGAAGGAGGTGTGGCCTCTGTGTCTATCAGTTCCAGTGAAGGAGGTGTGGGCTCTGTGTGTCAGTTCCAGTGATTGAGGCGTGGCCTCTATGTGTCAGTTGCAGTGAAGGAGGCGTGGCCTCTGTGTGTCAGTTCCAGTGAAGGAGGTGTGGCCTCTGTGTCTCTCAGTTCCAGTGAAGGAGGTGTGGCCTCTGTGTCTCTCAGTTCCAGTGAAGGAGGTGTGGCCTCTGTGTGTCAGTTCCAGTGAAGGAGGCGTGGCCTCTGTGTCTATCAGTACCAGTGAAGGAGGTGTGGCGTCTGTGTCTATCAGTACCAGTGAAGAAGGTGTGGCGTCTGTGTCTATCAGTACCAGTGAAGGAGGTGTGGCCTCTATGTGTCAGTTCCAGTGAAGGAGGTGTGGCCTCTATGTGTCAGTTCCAGTGAAGGAGGTGTGGCGTCTGTGTCTATCAGTTCCAGTGAAGGAGGTGTGGCCTCTATGTGTCAGTTGCAGTGAAGGAGCCGTGGCCTCTGTGTGTCAGTTCCAGTGAAGGAGGTGTGGCCTCTGTGTGTCAGTACCAGTGAAGGAGGTGTGGCATGTGTCTATCAGTACCAGTGAAGGAGGTGTGGCGTCTGTGTCTATCAGTACCAGTGAAGGAGGTGTGGCCTCTGTGTCTATCAGTACCAGTGAAGGAGGTGTGGCCTCTGTGTGTCAGTTCCAGTGAAGGAGGTGTGGCCTCTGTGTGTCAGTATCAGTGAAGGAGGTGTGGCCTCTGTGTCTATCAGTACCAATGAAGGAGGCGTGGCCTCTGTGTCTGTCAGTACCAGTGAAGGAGGTGTGGCCTGTGTCTATCAGTACCAGTGAGGGAGGTGTGGCGTCTGTGTCTATCAGTACCAGTGAAGGAGGTGTGGCCTCTGTGTGTCAGTTCCAGTGAAGGAGGTGTGGCCTCTGTGTGTCAGTTCCAGTGAAGGAGGCGTGGCCTCTGTGTCTATCAGTTCCAGTGAAGGAGGTGTGGCATGTGTCTACCAGTTTCAGTGAAGGAGGTGTGGCCTGTGTCTATCAGTACCAGTGAGGGAGGTGTGGCGTCTGTGTCTATCAGTTCCAGTGAAGGAGGTGTGGCGTCTGTGTCTATCAGTACCAGTGAAGGAGGTGTGGCCTCTGTGTGTCAGTTCCAGTGAAGGAGGTGTGGCCTCTATGTGTCAGTTCCAGTGAAGGAGGTGTGGCCTCTGTGTCTATCAGTTCCAGTGAGGGAGGCGTGGCCTCTGTGTCTCTCAGTTCCAGTGAAGGAGGTTTGGCGTCTTTGTGTCAGTACCAGTGAAGGAGGTGTGGCCTCTATGTGTCAGTTGCAGCGAAGGAGGCGTGACCTCTGTGTGTCAGTTGCAGTGAAGGAGGCGTGGCCTCTGTGTGTCAGTTCCATTGAAGGAGGTGTGGCCTCTGTGTGTCACTTGCAGTGAAGGAGGTGTGGCCTCTATGTCTATTAGTATCAGTGAAGGAGTTGTGGCCTCTGTTTTGATTAGTACCACTGAAGGAGGTGTGGCCTCTGTTTTGATTAGTACCACTGAAGGAGTTGTGGCCTCTGTTTTGATTAGTACCACTGAAGGAGGTGTGGCCTCTGTATCTATCAGTACCAGTGAGGAGGTGTGGCCTCTGTGTCTATTAGTTCCAGTGAAGGAGGTGTGGCCTCTGTGTGTCAGTTCCAGTTAAGGTGACTTTTTTTTAACCATGTCATGTTGCCCAAAACAGCATTTTTGATTTTCTGATAATTTGATTATTCACAGATTGTGTTTATTCAGTGGTCTTATCTCTGATATTCAAATTAGCCCAGCAGAATGCTATATTTGATGACATTCCCCATACCAAGCATTTAAAATAAAATAAATAAATGAAACAAAGAGTTTCAGAGCTTGTCTGTGATGACCAGGTGGCAAGTTTAGTCACCGTGATTTATTTTCATCGCTTCTCATGTGCCCTCCTGCACCGTCGCACTCCGGCTGACTGTTTGACAAACACGACCGTGAACCCTCAGGCCCCGTGTGTGTCCATATGCGCGCGTGTGTGTGTGTGTCCATACATGTGTGTCCATGTCCTGTTTCTGACCTCTATACAGAGCAAGCTGTCAGAGTCTCTCGATTCTCAATCCCAAGAGACTAGCTGTCATCACTGTCATGTCTGCAGGTGCCAGCAGGAAAAAAAACCCCGGCGAACAGGAGCAGCAAGATATAAGAAGGAATGACTGATAAAGCTGGACGAGATATGGTGGAAACAAGCTCGAGCTAAAAGACACCAATCATTCGACTTTTTAATTACATTTCATCTGAATAGTTTTTTCTGCAACAGGCAGTGTACATTTTATTTGTTTTTTGTTTTGTTTTTTTTACCTTTATTGATTTTCTTCTGTTTCTCTACTGATCATCTTGTGATTAAAGTATTGATGATATCCAGGATGGGTTCTAGTGCTGGTGTTCAGACAGACTGTCTCAGTATTGCTGATTTAAAGGAAATGGCTCAGTCACTTTAACTGCTCTAGTGTGAGTATGTGAATATAACGTGATCACACGTGGAAAACACGTGAAGGTGTAATTTACCATGATATACCGTGTTATACATTTGAACAATATGCGATCATCAGTAAAAAAAAATAAATAAACGCACAGTGAAAATAAAGGAATCGCGTGAGACATTTTAAACTGAAAATAAAAAAAAAATCACATGAAAAACATATTATGTGAAGAAATCACGTGAAAATGAAGGAATGCATGAAAAACGTGAAAACAAAATGCACATACTTGAGAGAATCAACACTGCATATATAAATGAATCGTATTATATAAATGAATCGGAATCAATAAATCATGTGTAAGAATCATGAAATAAATGAATCATGTGAAAAAAATCCCATTGATAGCACTACATCAAAATATATATTAAGAAATCACGAAAATGAATGAAATGAAACGTGCGAAATAAAAAAATGTGCTAAATGTCACGTATAAAATGACTCGAATATTAAAAAAAAAAAAAAAAAAAAAAAAAAACAACACATAACGCATGACTTCGCATAAAATCATGCGGGAAAAGGAGACGTGGGAAATGAAAAACACGTTCATGTGTAAAAAAAAAAAATACCACGTGTGAATCAGGAGACTTTTCTGGAAGCGTTTGACACGACTTCAGACCGTGAACGATCGTGATTTGTGGTAGAATCGCATTCTAATAAATAAACAAGCTTTTTCATCCTTTTACGAGCAGTTCATCAAATCGCTCTTCAGCTTCAGCAGAATGGATGCTGAGAGTTAATGTTGTTTTTACCCTCTCTGTGTTCTTGTGAACGAGAGATTTATTCTTTACTGCACTTAGGCAAATTGTTCGCTCCATCTGCAGACTCATTTACCCCCCCCCCCCCCCCCCCCCCCAAAAAAAAAAATATATATATAAATAAATAAATAAATGTAAAAAAAATCACTCTCTGCTGTTCGGGGGTTTAAAAGGAATGCGTCTGACAGGAAAGGCAGTTTCAGCAGATTTATCAATTACTTCAAATGCAGCGCTTACAAAACGGGGCTAGAGAAAGAAAAACAAACAAAAAAAAACATTGGCGCTACTAACGTCGCTAATGGTTAATGAGATCTTATGACCAGAAAGTAGATCTTGCACTTTTTTCCATGCTTTTAAAAATATATATTATATTCCCAGTTATTCTACCCAGCGCCAGTATAAGTAATGTATAATATATGTGTCTGTTTATATGAACTTGTTTTTTACACCAAAGAATGGCTTAGTGGTTCGCACGTCCGCCTCGCACCTCCAGGGTTGGGGGTTCGATTCCCACCGTGGCCCTGTGTGTGTGGAGTTTGCATGTTCTCCCCGTGCTGCGGGGGTTTCCTCTGGGTACTCTGGTTTCCTCCCCCAGTCCAAAGACATTGGTACGTCCAGTAGTGTGTGAATGTGTGTGTGATTGTGCCCTGCGATGGATTAGCACCCTGTCCAGGGTGTACCCCGCCTTGTGCCCCATGCTCCCTGGGATAGACTCCAGGTTTCCCCCGTGACCGTGAAAAAGGATAAAGCGGTATAGAAGGCGGATGGATGGACATCAAAGAAAAAAAATGGGAAAATGAATAGGAACGAAAACTATAACGACCATAATGTACATAAACCATCCGGGAGTGTACTGTATATAGTGAAAAAGTTTCACACTAAGAAGGGTGCTTTCACACTTATTAGTCAGTTTTCTGAGTCAGAATCAGAGCAAAATTTATTCTTTTGATTCATTTGCTATTTGGTTTGGTTTAGATACATACAACACATATTTAAACAAATTAAAAAGCCAAAAAAAAAACCAACAACAACGAAAAGGGCGTGTAGGGCTGAAAAACTCATTCATACGTCAGAAAAATTCAAACAAAACCATGGAGGTGGTGCCGAATAAAAGATTCGATAATTATACAAATAACTGGTCTAAATCATTTTATGTGTCAGAGTTGATTTTTTCCATTTGACTGTTTCATCGCTCCAGATCTCCAGAACTCATGGCATTTCTGCAGTTCTACAGCTCTGTCCTTTGGCTCAGTTCTACAAAAAAAAAACAACAACAAAAAAAAACATAACGTACAGTGTATTTGATTCATTTTCTGCAGTGAATCGATTCAGAGTCGAATCGCTTTCTTACAAGAGTTCAGACTCAGACCCGAGTGTGATTGTTGCTGCTCAGAGCAGCAGTCATGCTCAGTCACTAATAAGTAAAGTTTCAGTCTTTTTTATTCATCGAAATCCTCTTTCCTCCCTTTTTATACACAAGAATGTCTGAACTTTTTTTTTTTTTTTTAGCCCTCAAAGAAAGCCTGAGTGAGAAAGCTGGGTCAGAGGAGATACGCTGAACAAGTAGTGCATTTAAATCATGCACTTTAAATTATTTACCGTCTGAGGCTGTGTTCGTGTGTATTTTTAAGTAGTGCTGTAGGAACTGCAGGGCTTCTATTGCATCAAGCACACTGATATTACATTTGTGGGGTTGGACGTGGGTGGATGCTACGGTACTTTTACACGTTTCTCAGAGCACATACCTAAATAAATAAATTAATAAATAAAACATGAAGACAAGGAGCGATCAAACCTCCAGGAACAAAAAGTCTTTAAATCCATTATATTAAAAAAGGTCAAGAATATGGCTTGACCGCAATTATGTCTAGAAACTCACTGAAATGTAGTGAGCAGGTACAGAGGGATTATTCAGAGAAGCAAAACTGATGCTACCGCCACCGCGCTTCACAGATTCGAACTGACTGTGTGACTCCTGATGGCAACTGCTTGCATCGGAACTAATTTCGAGGGTTCTCACCAATACTTATCTAATCACGACTTTTTTTTTTCCTCACAAATGTTTAACTAAACTTTGTTTGCATGGTCTAATCCCCTTGTCTAGTTAGAGTTCCATTAAAAAAAATAATAAATCGCGCAATCCTACACAATGCGACAGTTCAAGGTGTAATAAACGTAAAAGGATTCTTGGTTTTCAGAAGTTGATCCTTAACAAACGTGACGTCATTTAATTATTTTAAAGCAGGAAAGACAGATTTAATAATAAAAAAAATAATAAATTGACGACGCATCATTGTGGCTAAAATCATTTTTCTTCATTTGGATGTTGTTGTTTTTTACGTGAAATAAATGATGATGACAATTTAGTGCACATTACTGCAGTGTACATGACAGGAAACTGTTCGGTCTTTTATTTGCCTCTATCCAGTTAATGAATGATGTTTAATAAACAGACAAACGATCAGCTCTGTTGAAATGGACATGGGCGTCTTTTTACGTCGTTGCCAGCAAACAAAATCTCATTAGCGATGAATTCATCCATTTAATCAAACGTCCCTGTCATTTCATACACCCACTGGAGTTGTTTTAATCTAATTACAGCATCGTTGCTTTGATGTGGAAATGTTCGCGATGTTCATTTCATGATTATGCCGTGTGCCATGTTTGCGGTAATGCGTTTCGTTTATTCGCCAGGTCCTCATGTGCTTTTAGAGTTTTAGAGTTGTCAGATTTCCAGCCCAATTATGCTATTTTTTTAGTTACATTTAGTCACAGTCTGGGAAAAAAAGAGGCCCCAGGCTGGTTGGTATAATTGGCCGTGTTATAGTTTGGGACGGTTGGTAATTAACTGGACAGATTTTAACGGAACAAAACCAATCTGGCAACCCTGGATACCTCGGAAGCAATTTACTTTCATGGGCAGCTGAGTCACTGATGGCAGTCTGATTCATGAATCAATTCTTTATTTATTCAAATGTTTACAATAGCCTTGTTTTACTTTTCGTACAAAACTGGAAATTACTGATCGATTGCTGATGAATTATTAAGGAATTCATTTGTCAAACACAAACAAGCAAACAAACAAACAAAAATAGATACAGCAAAATAGCAAATAAAAAAAATAACAAAGACTATGTACAGATGATACAACAATGAGAGTTTAGACTTCTAAGACAAAATGTCCTAATTTTGCTATGATCTTTAGCTAAACATTAGCATCAGGAAAACGTTAATGTGGAAAAATCAATCAAAATAATGAAATGTATTAAACGTTATTAACTGATGCATCAGCAAATGTATAATTTTCCCCATCTTTACCAAAACCTAGTTTTAATTTAAATTAATTTCTCGAATAATGTTACACGTTTACATTTTTTGTTGTTGTTTATTAGGCCCACGTGTAGCTAGAAGTATTCTTTCTGATCTCACAGTAACTGTGGATGGTCTTTCTGTTTCATCATGTGCAGCAGTAAAAGACCTTGTAGTGATTATTGACTCCAGCCTATCATTTGATGCTCATGTAGATTATATTACTAGGATAGCCTTCTTTCATCTCAGAAATATTTCTAAAATAAGAAATATATTGTCACTACATGATGCGGAAATACTAGTTCATGCATTTGTCACCTCTAGATTAGATTATTGTAATGCCATACTGTCTGGATGTTCCAGTAGGAATATAAATAAGCTCCAGTTAGTCCAGAATGCAGCTGCTAGAGTCCTAACTAGAACTAGAAGATACGACCATATCACACCGATATTATCAATACTGCATTGGCTCCCAGTGAAATCTCGCATTGATTATAAAATACTTTTATTAACCTATAAAGCACTAAACGGTCTCGCGCCACAATATCTAAGCGACCTTTTGGTTTTATATGATCCGCCACGCCTACTTAGATCAAAAGATGCAGGCTATTTGACGGTACCTCGAATAGTGAAGGCTACAGCAGGGGGAAGAGCTTTCTCTTATAGAGCCCCACAGTTATGGAACAGTCTTCCTATTAGTGTTCGGGACTCAGACACAGTCTCAGTGTTTAAGTCTAGGCTTAAAACGTATTTGTTTACTCAAGCCTACCCTGACTAGATTCTGTTCTACTACTTCGCAGTCATAATTATCTTTTCTCTCCCTCTCTCCTTTCGGCGAGCCCCACACGAATTTATGGAGATACTAGAGATCCAGATCCTTTCTGCCTCTGGATGGAGCTCAAATCTTCTTTAATTCCAGACTGCTGGGACTACGGCTGCTCTTAACGCCATACAGACTTCATATAAATCCATAATGAACTTTTTCACACTAACTGTTGTTACCCAGATGAGGATGGGTTCACTTCTGAGTCGGGTTCCTCTCAAGGTTTCTTCCTCTTAAAACATCTTAGGGAGTTTTTCCTCGCCACCGTCGCCACTCAGTGGCTTGCTCAGTTGGGATAAATTCGCACCTTTAATATCTGTATACCATGTTGATATTTCTGTCAAGCTGCTTTGAGACAATGTCTATTGTAAAAAGCGGTATACAAATAAAATTGAATTGAATTGAATTGAATTAAACAATATGAGTAAATAGAATGTATTTAGAAAATTGTATTTGCTATAAAGCCTGCTATAAATTAGAAACACTTCCTTACACTGGATCAGGACACGATTTTTTTTCTTATCCTGAAGTCAGATAGACTTCGGTAGTTCGAGGTTAAATATTAGAGTGTCCGATTTCGCTGGTGCTTTTCTTATTTAATGTGATTACATGCACACAACAGTGCATATCAAAACCCATCAGCCATGAGAAGATAGGTTTTAGATGTTCCTTTCAGCAGAATTCCTTATAGCCTAAGTGGCTTAAGAGCCTCTCTGTTTCTCTGTGGTTTGTTTTATTGAATTATTTACTTCGGTGTCTCAATTCTCAACTAAATTAGCTACGTGATCTCTATCCAGTGGATATTTTAGGATAATGCTCTATTTCACTCTCTCGCTTTCATTTTTAAAAAAAAACAAAAAAAAACACTTGCACTCAGTTGCAGTTTATTTATTTATTTTTGGCACTTTAGTAACTGTATTTGAATGCGACCAAGACCTTTGTCTATAAATGACCCTTTATTTAGCATTGGGTGACAGTTTAAGTCTTAGAAGCCATGCGTTTTCATATACAGTGGAGGAAACAAGTATCGGGCGCGTCAACATTGTTTTCAGTAAATATATTTCCAGTGAGGCTATTCACATGAAATTGTCACCAGACATCAGAATTAACGCAAGAAATCCAGAAATATGAAGAATTCACAACATTAAAGTCTATAAATAAAGTTCTGTGTGATAAAGTGGAATGACACGGGAAAAAAGTATTGAACACGCTAGGAAAAAGCAGTTCTCCAAGGCAAGGAACCAGCTGAAATCCGTAAATAATTATACCCCCTATGTGTGTAAATTAATATCAGCTGGGTTAGTAAATTGATGGTCTATAAACATCTCATGACGGGTAAAAGCAAAGAGCTCTCCCAAGACCATTCACACCCTCATTGTTACGAAGCATATTGATGGAATCGGATACAGACGTATTTCAAAACTTCCGAATCCTCCAGTAAGCACCATTGGGGCCGTTATCCGCAAATGGAAGCATCGAAGCGCCTCCACTGACCAATCAGCTTTCAGCAGGCCTGTGATCATCGTAACATTGGGAGTACTACTTTGGAAGGATGCCGATTTATTATTTTTTTAATTTATCGAATCTGCATTTGATATTTAGTTCTCATTCTCGTCATTACAAGTTACAAGAAAAGTTTTCCTGACTTGATAGCACGATATTTAATTACGCTCTTTTATAACAAACAACTACATCATTATTGAATAATTACATAATTAACGTAGGATAGAATAGGCTTACGTTCACATCTGTGAGTTGTGTGCCGCAGCGCTACACTTATTGGCTCGGAGGGGAAATGTTTTCCACAAAAATATATTAATTATGTTGTCATTTCAGAAAAAAACAAAGTTCCATTATCTCCAGATGTTTGTAAAATGATTTCATCATGTCGGGAGATAATGAGAAAACAAGATATAATAAATAAATAAATAAATACATAAATAAACTAACTCATCACAGGAAACCAGAATCAATACAACATGTGAATACATGACATTTTAATACTTGTGTAGAGATTACTACACAGGAAATGCCTGGAAGCACTGACACAATATTATTAGACACTTTATTTATTTATTTATGTATTTATTTTTTACATAAAAGAGGATCATATAGAATTTTGATAGCAAATCCCACACACTGTTTGGATTACATTTGGACTCATGGGGAAGTTATTTAGATAAAAGCATCTGCCACATGAATAAAGGTGTGTTGGAGTGTGTTCCGTGTCCATTGTAATGAGGAACACTGGGATGAATAATGTAAAGCCGCGGATCTGTCTTATCGCCTTCAAACATTGCCGGAGATGTTTAATTTAATACACATGAACATTTCAGTTTGATAACTTGGTTCGGGTTCAGAATCCTAATACGCCACAGCGGATGTCTGGTACTGATGTTGGAGCTGTTTTTGGCAATCGAAGCGTAATTTGAATAATTTCAATTAAAACTCACTGGCTTTTATATTCACTCATTAAACCATGACAGACCGAAGCGTGCGTAAATCCCGAAACAATCAACTCATGCTGCATGACCAGTATTTTCCTCGGAGGCACCGAGCTCTGGATTCAGCCGGAACCTTTTAGAGAATGTGTACGCCTCTGCGCTGGCAATGGAGGAATCCTGCGTGCCAGCTGAACAGGGTTCAAGGCAATTGCAGTGCTCTTTGGAGTGTAAAGATCGTCCTTTATCTGCCTTTGGAAAGGCCTCAAGAGAGGACGTGCCAAATGTGAACTTTCGCTTGTTTTTTTGTCCGGTTCGGTGCGGTTCTGAGAACCCGTCTACGGCTGAAGTAAAGGAACGAGAGCGAACACTGATGAAAATATTTAGCCGCTCAGTTCTCAGGCCGAAGAGGCTGGAACGATGTGCTTCATGAATTTTTTTTTGGTAACTGTACAACCAATGTCATGCTATGATATGGATATTGTGATAGAACAGACAGACTCTAGAATCAACAAACCAGCCTGATCTATGAATATCACACAGATTTTATTTAGGTTTATGTTACATAAGACGTATTTATGCCAATTGAGTCAGTGAATCATTTTAAACATGACCATGATTCATTCCTCTCACATGCATTCATCAGGAATCAGGAGTCATAACCAAGATTCGCTCCGGTCTCGTTCTGTAGATCAGTGCTTGATTCAGTTTTCTGTTGCCCAGTGGGATAGTGTTTGGGTCAACGAATCTTTTAGTCTTTCACTGAGTGGTTCAAAGATTGATTCGGTCCCGTGGTGTTCAGTGGATCAGCCTTTGAATCAGTGAACCTTTCAGTCCTAAAAATAATTCGTTTAAGTGGGTCGGGTTTTGAATCAGCGAATCTTTCAGTGATAACCGAGATTCACTCCTCTCATGTTCAGTGGCTCAGTGGTTGATTCGGACCTGTGCTGTTCAGCGAGTCATTGTTTGAATCAGCGAATCTTTCAGTCATGACCGAGATTCACTCCTCTCATGTTCAGTGGCTCAGTGTTTGAGTCAGTCCTGTGCTGTTCAGCGAGTCATTGTTTGAATCAGCGAATCTTTCAGTCATGACCAAGATTCACTCCTCTCATGTTCAGTGGCTCAGTGTTTGAGTCGGTCCTGTGTTGTTCAGCGAGTCATTGTTTGAATCAGCGAATCTTTCAGTCATGACCGAGATTCACTCCTCTCATGTTCAGTGGCTCAGTGTTTGAGTCGGTCCTGTGTTGTTCAGCGAGTCATTGTTTGAATCAGCGAATCTTTCAGTCATGACTGAGATTCACTCCTCTCATGTTCAGTGGCTCAGTGGTTGATTCGGACCTGTGCTGTTCAGCGAGTCATTGTTTGAATCAGCGAATCTTTCAGTCATGACCGAGATTCACGCCTCTCATGTTCAGTGGCTCAGAACAATAACCCAGAACAATATTCATAACTTTACATACAAGTGTTCTTACTCATGTATAACTGAGCTGTTGCAGCTGAAACAGATGTTACTACATGTCTCCATGACAAACAGCTCTAAATGCTCGATATTATCCAACTTTTTCCGATGTCGAAAACAATTCGCGCTGCCGTCTGTCCACCATAATAAGCAGTTCTGTAACTTTTCCGTAAGTTCACTGTGTGGAACTGCGTGATGCAACTGCGGAGAAAGTCGTAACTTTTACTCCATCAGCTATATCTCATGTTCCCACACCTTCAGGACTGTACGTAGGTGTTAGGAGAGTGCGTGATGCAATGGCGATAGGCAAGTGAGAACCCGACACATCTTATTAAAATTACTATGCAACCGTATTCACATTCGCATTCATTACCGCGGCCTTGCAACAGGCACAGCTAACAAGCTGTTAAGCCGCATATGATTCAGAGGTGACGGGGAGCCTGGGAGACCGGGACAGTGATGGTGATGTGATGGATACTGGTGTGTATATGGAAGTAAGGTTTGTTTCAAAACTGTATAACCAGATTCTCAATCAATATATATATATATATATATATATATATATATATATATATATATATATATATATATGTATGTATATATACGACACCTAATGCAAAATACAATAGCAAACATAACATATGCTAAACTTGTCCATGTGAATTTTTTTCTATGCTGAGTAAAGACTCATGTGTGTGTGTGTGTGTGTATGTGTGTGTGTGTGTGTGTGTGTGTGTGTGTAAAACACTTGTACTGCTTGAGAAGGTCACATATGAATAACGCTGAGTACTCAAGTTCAGCTCTCCATGGAGTGGTCCTACAGCAATGTCGGGCTGTGTTCCAATACTGTTTCTAACACACCCTCGTCGACTTGCCCTCGCCTTTAGTCTCTCTCATCCCTCTCTCTCTCTCTATCTCTCTCTCTCCCTTGTGGGGAATCCCCATCACCATCTTAAGGCCTGTTCCTATACATGTTTAGCTCGAATGACATTTGTTATACAAACTCTTGGAGGCTCGAGGGATAAGTCAGCATGACTGGAGATGTCAGTAGTCGAGAGCAAATTTTACCCAGAAGGCATTGTGATCGGATGCTGGTCTTCATTTTTGAAAGAGGTCAAATTACAGCTGCGGTTTATAATCGTGATCAAGAAACTAATTTATATATATATATATATATATATATATATATATATATATATATATATATATATATATATATATATATATATATACAGTATTTTTAGGTATAACAGGATTATATGTATCTAGTGTTCCTGTGGTGGAACTTCACATTGGTTGCCTCTACCAGAAGGTTAAGACTTGGGTGTAGATGTGTTGTTTTATTGACTTTTTAAAATTAAATAACAGTACGTGCTAGATTATTCAGTTATTTCTTTCTAATCCCATGCATGAGTATTATTACTGCAGGTTCTTTATTTTATTCAGCCTCCGAGTCGGTCCTCTTGCGTGATATCGCTCGTCTAGCTGTCAGCTCTGTCAGAACTGCCTTCTGTTTTACTTCTACATTGCCCTCGGGGGGAAAAGAAGCTTCAGCTCTGTGATTAAATGTAAGTAATTCACTCAGTCATTGTGCTATGTGTTTTTCATAACCTCGGTGTTGATTTTTCTAATCTCGTTAATTATGTTGACAGAAACACCGTGGATTTGTGCCTTGGATTTAAAAGGGTTTATTTTCAGCAACAACAAAAAAAAAATGATAATAATAATAATAATAATAAAGTACCATTTTCTTGTCGGGTTATTTACAACGAGGCGCAGACGCGGCGCACGCAGTCGTCGGGGAGATTTGCATTGATTTATTTCGGATTTTGGAGTCTTCCAATACTTCATTTGTAGACCGTTTTTACAAAGCCAGTGAATTTGAAATCGTTTGCTCCAGGAAAAACACTCAGTGATGAAGTGAACATTTCCAAATGAGGGTTGCAGGTGCATTGGCGGTGGATATGTCCCTGGAGACACACACTGGACGGCCACCTGGGAACACTACACGCTGTTCCAGGAGAATCTGGATGCATCCTAATAATCACGGTTTCCTCGCTGTGCAAAAGGTAAAAAGAGAAATGATGACAAATACGACGTGTACAGCAGTATGGGCTGATTGGAAGACTTTTCGCTTTAAAGCATGGACAGATGGGAAATGACGCCGTTTGGAATAGACACCGTGGACATTTTATTGCAATTAGTGCATGCATTTGTGACCATTTCCTCTATGATTCCCAAACCCAGTGGAACCCAGTGGCAATGACAAAAATAGTGTGCAACAGTCTACAGGGTTTCATTCCATTTGCAGTCTGAGGTCATTTTCACACTTTCAGACTTCTCGTGAAGTGTCAAAGCTTTTTTTCTTTCGAGCATGGGAGATATCCAGCGAGCCGAGTCTCTCAAAAACAGTGGACTGGAGTTCTCTTCAACCCAACCACGGAGCTAGCGTCCATCATACTGTCGAAGTCTCCGTAACTGAGCTGCTGCTATAGAAACAATAGCGTATTAGCATCAGTTAAATCAATTAAACCTGTCGTTCATCATCGTTACAGCCAAAACTACTGTCAAAAAAAAACCACAACAGCGCCTCGGATTGTTCTTCTACTCGCCGTCAGACGTCCGTAATCGTTTCCAGGCTGCCGCAGCACTGTTCGTGTTTAACATTCCAGACAGCTCCCGAGATTCACAAATCGCATTGAAACAAAACGTGAACCCTTCCATCAGATGTACTTGTCTGTTGTGCCAGTCTATTTGCATTTCATTTTCTCAGCCACGATTTGCATATTCATGTCAATTCGAGATGAGTCGAGCGAGGATCGGGTCACCCCGCTCGTACCGGCGCTCATGTGCGCGCGCCGTGATTGGACCAGCGATGTGACTTGTAATACCGGTTTCTTTTTCTTCCCCTCCCCGCCTGACACTTTCTCAAGAGGGCTGCGTTTGTATAACACATTATGCACAGAAGTGATTTCCAAGAGCCGTCCTGACACTTGAAAATGAGAGACCAAAATGAGGGTCACCCCAATTCTTTTGTTTACTTCGAATGCAGCATTTAAATAGATTCTTAAAAGGAAGAGACAACAACAACAACAACAACAACAACACGAGCAACAACAAAAGGAGCCGTGCTGGATGTAAAAGCAAACCGAACGCCTACTTTGAAGATCACGAGCTGAAAGCTTCACGCGGGAATGCTTACAGCTAATATTAAAGTAAATATCGCAAAAAATAATGGAACAAAAGGGCTCAGGAGGTCAAACTGGTAGCCCACCTCCATCTTTTCAGCCTCCCCCGGAGAGCCGGTCGGTGTCGTACAAAGAATAGTAACTGGGTGGAAAAGTCATGCGTAAGGAAAAGGAAACAGAAAGAAGGTCTTCTGGGAAATCTTGCAGGCCGTGTATGAATGTCAGTCTCTCTAAAACCAAAAGAAAAAATGTTTTTACTATTTTACCAGTGAGCCTGGATGTGAAGAAATTTTATAATACATTTACCGTTGTTCTCCTGCATAATTCTCGATGAGTTGCTGCGATTTTATATAAGGATTCCACTGTCAGGTTTAAATCACTCGTTTACTTCAATTACACACCAGTGTAATGAACGTTCGTGTTAATGACTTGATCGTAAAAAATTCAAAACTAAGATGAATAAAATCTACTACAAAAGTAACGCCGCCCTATAAAAGGAGGAGGAGGAGGAGGAGGAGTTAGTGTGTGTCTGGTAGTCGAAGTGCTGCAATGACTTAGCTGCGTTACTGGAAGATTGTAGCTCATGCCACACTTAGGAAGAACTCTTTCACCCTTTAGATGTCAATTTCAGCGCTTTGCCTTTTATGGAGTTTTGTGGGTGTGGCTACACGTTCAATGACAATGACTGATTTGTGGTCATTTATCGAGAAAGTCGGAAAGTTCATGAATCTTTTGTAAATCCGGCAGGAATTTACGTAGCTTAGCTCGGAAAATAAACAATGAATGTGATGCACTAGGGTCGGGAGGGTTACAAATGACTTCATAAAAAAATGTAATCAGTGACGTAATACAAGTATCACAATATGTAAGTAACGTAATCTGATTACTTTTGGATTACTACTCGGTCTCAATAGCGTTCAAAACAGTGTTATTATGAATGCAGGCTTTAATACACTGATAAAGACACACTATTAGCATCACATAGATATATATAAATAAAACTGGTTTCATTCTGCTAATGTCTGACATTTTTTCCTACGCTGGAATAAAATAAAGTGTACCTTCTGCCATCAGTCACGCATTTGTATGACCATGTAAAATGAAGCGATGTGATAACATTAAAAACGACCTTATATGGTCATGGGCATTGTTTCTACTCAGGATAGCTGTCATTTCCTGCTACTGTCGAGCTACCGTTTGACGTCGTACACAACAGCGCTTCACCTCCGAGCGTTCGCTGAGAGTAGGCTCATGGTTAAGCGGCGGGAATCTGGCCAATAGTTAAAGCAATGCAAACGTTCGCACGCACATTGCAGTATTAGACCATAAGCACATCATAAGGAAACTAAAGCCGAATCCCAGACGTTTTCTCACATTTCGCCGCTTTTTTTAAGGTTCTGAAAAAGAGGATATGTTCGGGAAAGAGAGGACGTATAGTCACCAAAAAGATTCCGGAGAGCAATTTGTGTTAATTTCTACTGAATTAACTTGAAAATCAAAACAAGAATCATAAACACAGCGAAACGAGCAGTATGGGGCATAAACATGCTACACAACATGCTACATATGAAGCTACAAGTGACTACAGTACATGCGGTCAAGTGATTTGTTCCGGCTGATGGGAAATGACGTGATGCTAATTATTTATTTAGCGCCACGTTTGTTTGTTTGTTTGTTTGTTTGTCCCCCCCACACACTTTTTTTTTTTTTTTTAAATCACTCGGCGCGCTGTCTCTTGACCTGCACTGTACTGTCAGGTTTGCTTGTCTGGATTTGTGTTGCTTTCCTCAAATAAACTCCACAATTGCATCAACCTGTCTGCCCCCGTGTTCCAACATCACCGCTATTTCGGTTACCGGATTGAAAAATAACGGTGTTCTTCTTTAGGAAAGGTGAGAAACAGAAAACCGTATACGAACTTGTAAATGCTTGGAGTTTTCTTAATGGAACCTCCCCCCCACAAAGAAAACGAACAACGGAACGTTGGTGATTCACAAATCAGGTGAAGGTCACACCATTAGCCGCTGCCTCATAATGATTTCTCGGGTATAAGTGGCTAAAATGATGTACGTTTGACATTAATTTAAGTCTTTTAACAGTGTTTAAACTAAACACGGTAGACGCCTGATACATAGGAGCGCCACAAAAAATCATTAGAAGTGGCACATCAAAGAAGATGGACATATGGCTGAATATTTGGAACAGATGCTCCACAAAACTCTGAGAAGGTTCTACTCATGGTCGGAAGTGTGTTTGTTTTTTGTACATATAGGTTTGTTTTGTTTATCTTTTTTATGACAATAAGACTATTTTCCCACATCTCTCCACATGTGCACAGTGCAGCGCTGGGTTCGATAGTTTTTGCACTAGCCTGACTGTTACCGTGTTTACGGTAGACCGGGTACACCAGCATTTACGGTAATTTAACCCATTTGTTAGTTTCTTAAGGTTCCTTTATTAATGTCTCCTGAAGAGAATGGCCCAAAATAAACAACAGCTTAAAGACGCTGCGGTACAAGTCTGGAAATGCGTCACAAAAGAACAACGCAACAGTTCGGTGACGCCTGCGGGTCATCGGCTTCACGCAGTTATTCCAATCAAAGGAAATATTTACTGTTATTTACTTTGGCTCACCTAAAAATTAGGTGGCCTAAAACTTTATAAGTTGTTTAACACGCCTAGGTGTGAATATCAGGAAACGAGAGCGGAAATTCTGATCCGTCGTCTCATATTCATCTTTTGATCTCAACAGATGTATACTGACATAGCAAAGGCTTTAGCTCCGGATGCAACAGAGCACCGAACACAATTCCACCAGGGGGAGGTCTCAGAATTTATTTTTTTCAATTCAATTTTATTTGTATAGCGCGTTTTACAATGCATGTTGTCTCAAAGCAGCTTTACAGAAATATATAAACACAGGATGGAGATTTTAAGCGTGTGAGTTTATCCCTGTTGAGCGAGACGGTGGTGACGGTGGTGAGGGAAAAACTCCCTGAGATGATACGAGGAAGAAACCTTGAGAGGAACCGGACTCAGAAGGGAACCCGTCCTCATCTGGGTAACGACGGATAGTGTGAAAGTAAAAGAAAGTTGATTATGGTGTTTATATGAAGTCTGTTTGTTGAACTAGTCCACTGTTCACTAAAGGAGACCTGAGTGTAGAACTGCACGTGGTAATCGCAGTCCCAAGGACATCGCAGCAACCGTAGTCCCAGCGACCACAGCGAGAACGTCCATATGGAATTGAGGTCCAAAACCTCAATTATAAACCTATAGAAAGTCACTTCTTTGATTTTTATATTCCAGAGTATGTATGCTAGATTCCCTTTTTTTTTTTGGTAGGTCTGTAGCACAAACATCAACATTTAAATTAAATATTAAGGATCTGGATAAATACAGTGTATATATATATATATATATCCATCATCCTGCTGGACACGGAGCAGTAAACACCGATTATGGCGTTGTAGGTGCAGCGCTGCTTTACTGGATCTGTGCAGATAAGATCCACAGCTTGTTGTAAATGAGAGGTCAGATGATCCTATCAGGTTTTGTGCACATTTATCATTAATCATGTCTATTGTACGGCCCGGGAGCCAAGTTAAAAGCCAAGCAGGCGTGATAATCGATTGGGGCAGTGAAGCGAAGCTAAACTGGCTTAAGCGTTTCCAGTGAAGGGTCTTATAAAAATGAGATTCTGCCTCGTTGGAGGAGAGAAAAAAAAAACCATCAGTGTAAGAAAGTATACTTTGGTACAGCACTGCGGAATTCTCAAATCTGACCGGTCACAATGTACACAGATTTGAAACGCTGCTACGGTACATTTATTATGGAAGGAGTCTCCAGTGTCAGTGGTGAAGCTGTAACTTTATTTTCCCCGACAGAACATCTAACGATCTAACATGACAAGCTGCATTCTTTCTTTCTTTATTTATTTATTTATTTATTTTTGTGGTATCTTTTCAGAACATTACTGCGGCGGCCATCTTGGACCACCGGAATGACTTACTGTCTTGAGCTCCTAAGCTCCACATCTCAAAATTTGCAACAGTAACGTCAAGCAAGACGTAACATAAATGATATTAAAAAAAAGAAGAAGAAAAAAAAATATATATATATATAAATAAATTTAAATGTTTGCGGGATATTGGGTTTCCTTGCGTGTAATTTTACTGTAGCTCCTGTTTCTGTCTAGCTGTTCTTGTTCCACTTGAACAATAAATAATGAGACGTTCTTATTCACATTCTCTTCATCACACACATCTTTGTTTGTCCTATCAGACATCTCGAACGCTAAATGAATAAGTCAGTGTATGCAACTGAAAGGCTCTCTGTTACTGTTTAGAGACATTCAGGACCTTCAGATTGTTCAAACATGACCGTGTCAGCAATAAGCTTCAATCTCTCTCTCTCTCCAACACACACACACACACACTCTCCCTGTCTTTCTGAGAACTGAACAGAACGTCATGTGGATCCTGGAGGCGTTTCCAGGCTGTATGCTATTCATTGGATTCTCTTTTGGGATATTTATATTCTCCTGATGCTTATCTAAAGGAGCTTTCATATACACCCTGGCCTGTTCTCCACCACAGTTGGGTCTTCTTTTCTCAATTCACTCCCAAGTGAACATTAGTGAGAAAGTGATTCGACTCTGAATCGACTCGTCTGCAGGACGTGAATCAAATTCAGATTCTCTGACGCAAACCCTTAATTATCCAGTGAGCACTTGAAGAACCCGTTTTTTTTTCTTTCAAGTTTCTTAGTACTTGACAAGAAGGTTCTATGAAGAGGCATCGCACAACTCCGTGTTCTATGCCACGATACTTGGGAAATTGTTTTTGTAGGGCTCTAGGGATCTATTTTTATTTTTTTTTGCTAGTTCTTCTGGTAATTTTTTCGGCTCTTGTGAAAATTGTTATTGATAGTGTCACATCCTCGAGGCATTTTGGCGGTGACAGCATTTAAATGTTAAAACGTGTTCTGATTAACAAGCTTACAGTAAACGGTTCTCCATGAGCGGGTCTGCACTACAGCGTTCCTCAAAGCACTGGCATTGTTTAATATTCTCTGTGATCCATCAGACTGTCCTCGTTCTCCTTTACACTAACGCAGACAGACAGCTCCATCCCACACACAGCATGTCATGTTTTATGGATGAGCAAAGCACCGGGCCGTTATTTTTATTTTACCGCCACTCTGATGCAGACGGGGCAGCAAGCAAACAAGAGAATATGCTGCTCAAATGAGTGTTTAAACCAAATAACTGGGGTACAAATATGGAAAGCGTTAGAGATTAACAGTGTATAGGGTTTTAATGTGCATTTGGTGGTCCATAATGAAACTTTAATGGAATGTGTTGTTTTTAATCATTCTGGTTGACATGATTTTATTCTCATGTGAAAATAATCCATGCGTTTTGGTGGTAACTAGAAAATCACTAATGGAAACCTGTATGAATCTGACAGAAGCGAATAAGCAAATTCTTGGAAACCATTAGGGATAACCCCCCCCCCCCCCCCCCCCCCCCCCCCCGAGTTTTTGCTCCATATTTGCTCCATCGATGCTGAGTTGATGCTAAAAATTTTGCTATGTTTCTGAGCTACACCTTAATCTGGAAAAAAGATTTCCCTTCTCGGAGGTTTGATGGAAATTGTAGACTTTCTGCTCACATGACCGTCGAGCATGCATCATCCTGTATTTATTCTGCATGCGGGCGTCTCCGGGTGAAAAGACTAACCTGCCATTACAGCAACAGAAGAGGATGGAGCTGAGGGCTCATGGCAACCTCTCTGACAGATCCAAACAGACAAAGAGATAAAACAAAGAGAGGACAAAAGTAAAGAAACATGTCCACTCCATGGAAATGAATGGGTTTTTATCTTTGGGCAGAGATCCATAATTTATAGTCTTAGCTCAAAGAACATAATCCGAAACCGGGCAGTCATTTGGTGTCCACTCGCTCTTAAGATCATCTTCAGGATTTCATCCAAAACGCGTTGAAACTATACATGAAACCCGAGGATGATCCGATCCAGAACTGAAAGATTACTTGATGGGGGTGACAGTATTGAGTTAGCTTCATTGTAGACTTAGCAAGTCGACTTCATTCTCATCTTTCGAACACAATTTGGACTGGAGAACGTGCTCCGTCAAATAAAAATGAGATTTACACCAGTCAGTCCACCGCAAACAGTTTCGATCAAACCCAATCACGAAGTCTGTTTACAAATTAATAACGAGAGGAAATAAGTTAGAATCGAGCCGCGCTCATGCTGGCGGATTGACGCGTATCGGATCGTTACTCCGACCGATTTAGCACTGATTTCTTGGAAAGCTTTAAAACTTTCCTTGTGTAAATGGGTCGCTGATTCCCGAGATGTTTGAGAATGGAAAGAGTTTGGGTTTAGCTTTAGCTTCATCATGCATAAATATTTAGGTCATCTTTGTGCTTATGGGGTCGGTCGCACGAGTATGCGAGTATGGGGGGTATTTTTCTAGGCTGATGATCAGAAGGAATTGAGTGTCTAGCACTGTGGAGTCTACAGTTGCTAGCAAAAATGCTAAATGTGTAAAGAGTTGCATGGTAATTTATGACTACTCTTTCTAATAGAGTTATATGTCTATTAATAGACATGTAGTATGATTACAGGGGGCACAGTGGTGTGCGGCTCTGGGGTTGGGATTTCGAATCCTGCCTCCCTCCTTGCATGTTCTCCCTGTGCATTAAGGGTTTCCTCCGGTTTCCTCCGTGCGTTGTAGTCTGACTGGAATTTCCAAATCGTCTAATAATGGAATTGTATCCAAAATGGACAAGTGCATCTCTAATGAAAATCTTACCATGTACTGTACCTTGTTCATTCAAAGTTGACCGTCATTCCTTAAAGGTCCTCCCACCTTATCGTCTGTCCTGTCCTGTTGTCCTGATCCAACTTCAACCTGGTCCAATAATAATGACAAGCTAATTAATAGTATCTCCATGTCCGAATAAGATTGTGCGGTACATTTTGGGAGTGTAAATGAAGTGTGAATGTGTGAGGAGTAAGTAAGCTTGGTGTAACCCTAATTAGCTTGCTTCTGAGAGACATGATGCGCTGGCACATCTCAGCCTGCACTGGAAGACGACATGGCACCATGAGCCAGAGGACAAGAGTGGACTGTAGAGAGGCTTCAAAGCCTGGGCAAAGAGCTGCTGTCATCTTGCCAGGCTAAATGCCATGCACAAGCAGACGAGCCGAGGGAACTCAACAAGCTTGATCACGCCATTGAAGAAGCGGTAGTGGAGATTGCACTTCTGGTCCAATACGAGCTAATGATTTTATCCGTTATCGAGAAAGGCTCATATATACTGTAGACCTTTGTAAATGATTGAAAACTTGTTGTGAAGGGGTTGAGTCGTGGGAGTCTGGTACAAACGTGCGAGTGGGACTAATCGCCTCTGCTTTTCGACGATAAAGACATCAATTTCTATTTCTGGCAATTATTTCTTAACAAACTCCTCAAATCGGGTTATTTGGGATTTTTGTTGAACCCAGTGCAAGAGCACCAGTAACTATCAGAAAAACCCAGCATGGTGTAAGGAAAGGAGGAGGGGCTATTTTCTCTCTAGTCCAGATTCATGAAGCCCATCAATGACAGTCGTGTCAGGTGATTACACAGTGTGACACGCCCCCTAGATTTTCTCTTTGTTTGGTATTTGGTGGAAAGATGCCATGAAGTCAGTAGAGCATTATGGACTTGCAATATCATTAAGAATCAAAATAATAATACTAGAAAAAAAGCAATATTGATAGATTGATTAATATCATGCCAGTCCTTAAGAGCGGAAAGGAATGGCAGAACACCTGTATAGCATTGCATGTACAAGGACACATGAAATGCCCAAAAGAGCATTTTCTAAAGATTTAGCACATACACAAGACATATACAGAGAGGCATGGTGGTGGTAGCATGTCCAGTGTTAATGACGGCATCTCGGTTGCGGTTCTGTTTACCTGGTTATTGATATTTGGTGGTTATTTGGTGGACGGCCTGCTCTTGCTGTTGTGCCATATTGTTTCCATGTTTTAATAATAAAGAAGCCATGTTGGTGAGCTTTCATCAGCTAATATAATGATTTACATACATGCACCTGATAGGAAGCAAAAGACAATCTGCTCCTGTAGTTAAGTTGTTTTTTTGTAACAAATGTTGGTCAGATCTACTATTGTATTCCAAATACTTGGTTTTAAAATCTCCAGATGAATAAGCGTGACTATAAAGGACTCAGGCAGAATAGTACTGTATCTACGGGGTGTGACTGGATTTTGGTCATAATATTCATTGAGCGCGGCCTGTAGGTAAGATGTTATTTCCTGACAGAGACTGAACCTTTTTTTTATGGATTTTGCATGCTTGAGGTTTGTGTGGTCAGAGGGAGTGAGAAAGAGTCTTTCGCACCCGCTAGCCGAGCTCGGTGAATCCATTCATGGCTTAATGTCTGAGAATTACATCGTAATTTCTCTCCATGGGGATTAGTTTTGTTGAAACGAAGGCAGTGGGTGTAGTGTAGCTGGGCCAGTGTGTGTGTGTCCCAGCAAGAGTGTGGCTCCACAATCACGTTCTTTCTTTAACAAATAATAAAGTGGAATCCGGCTGTTTGAGGACACAGAGGCAGGAAAGGCACTTAGAGCTGTGTTAGATATTTATTTTTAAAAAGTGGGACCACAGAGCTGAAACCACACTCTCCGCCTTAAGGGTTCTTCAGTTGTCCTTTTAACCCTACAACATAGTGCTTCCCTGTCGGAAAGTGGTTTTGAAGCTACAATTATCCAATAAAGAACCCTTGAAGAACCAAGAGATGAAACTCCTGACAGGTTCTAGATATTCCAAAGAAAATAATGAGCAATAATTTGGAGTTTGTCCTGCGCACATACAGTACCCAGGTGTTATAAAGTTTCTTCAAGGATTTGTTGGATGAATTAAGGGTTCTTAGCATCCAGAAAGGTTTCTTATTCAGTTCGACAATATAACCTTTCAGGGTTCGCTCAAAAATGCCAAATGACACAATTCCATTTGTGGTAAAAGTTGAAAATCCTAAATCGATCAGTCAATCTAGAACCCTGTGATGTTCTTTGGCTTATTCTTTTGTGGATACCTTTTCAGAGAGGGTTCCGATTATGATCAGTTTTGCGAAGTAAATAATGATTAGCCATAAAAATAATAATAATAATAATAATAATAATAATAATAATAATTCTTCAGAAAGGTGATTATGCAAATTTATTCAGCTCTCAATTACAAATCTGGCTCATGTTGAGTTTTTGGGCTCTGCAGTTTATTCTTATCCATCTTTAATTGCCGCAGGAGGCAGACGGGGCAGACGGGGCAGACGGGGCAGCTGTCTGATACTTATTCGTTATCAGATTTGATTTGAAGAATGCGCTGTTTGTAATGTGTTTGTAATTATGGGATGTGATAGATTGGTGAAGGAAGTAGTGGTATTTGGGGATCAGGCCAATCTGCATCTGAGGACAAATCTCACCTCCTTCATCATCTGAAAGAGAGAGAGAGAGAGAGAGAGAGAGAGAGAGAGAGAGAGAGTTTAATAAATATGGATGGAGTAAAGGTGGATATGAGCTTTTGCTTCTTTCCTTTAACTGTCAAAGCAGAGTTTTAATGCAGGCAGAGGCACAAAGAGCTTGTCATTTATTCCTTCACTGTCAAGTCTGTCACCTTCCATTTACATTCAAATGGATTGAAATCTTCCACATTTCACTTTGAATATCTCCTCCGATGGATTTTCTCCCCCCATCTCCCAAAGCTCAGATGAATTTTCCCTGGAGGCTGCTTGAATTTTTATGACATTTTTACATCACTTAAAAAAGAGTATATATATACATAGATATACACATATATATATAAAAAAAGCATTCACAGTGCTGTCAAATTCTGGATTCTGATTGGTCCGAGGATGTTGATTAATTAATGTGCTCCGAGTAATCCGAGCGTGTAATCATTGACACGGTGAGCTTTTCTGTAAGGGGATTTATGGAAGGAGTCTCCAGTGTCAAAGGTTAAGCTGTAACTTCAAGTTTTTCCGTCATCTGCCGAGTTGCTGCGGTGTAAGAGGAATAAAACATTTGGGGACGTGCCGTTATAGGACCGTAATCAGCGGTAACTCTGCATCCTCCCACCTCTCCATCACTGATCTTTTCCTCTAGCAGCTACAGCACGGCGTATTTTATTCCTTACATAATTCGCACCGAGAAACTGGATGGTTCATAGTCGGTAGTCAGTGATCTGCTTTTATGATTGTACAGTGAGACATGCTCGGAGAAATGATGAGAATGAAAGTGTTTTCAGTGTTGTTGCGCTCCTTTTGTGTTTGTAGAGATAAGACTAAATGCTCATGGAATTTCTTACTCAGCAGCCTGACTCACTTTCTCCACAAAAAAAACCCCACGCAAACGTACACAATACATTTCCAATGTTTTTTTTTTTCATGATTCTTCACATGACTTTTAGACTCAAGATTCATTTATTTTCATATCATTTTTATATATGATCCGGCCCCACATCCTGTGAGGGAGGAAGAGGGGAGAGAGAGTAAGAGGGAAAGAGGGGAGAGAGAAAGAAAAGCAGGTTTTCCGGTTCCCAGACACGCTGTCATCTGGTTCCAGCCAGGAAGCGATCCCCCAGGATGCGGGGCGCTGGCACTAGACCCCCTGGCGGACAGCTACGGCTCCTCCCATTTTCAGGCAGACGGCAGCGGTTCCTCGGCCTCAAGGCAGACAGCAGAGACTCATCCGACGACCGCTCCAGCATGACATATCCTCGTCACTGCGATCCTCCCTCTGTAGCAAGGGTTCTCCGATTCCGCGTCCCTCCTCCTTCCCGGGTTTCGGGACCGATCTAACAAACTTCAAAGACAGCCAAGGAGGCAGGAACCAGTGAATGTAAAAGTGAACAGAACTCAAACATAACACAACCCGAATGTGGAAATATTTTTTTTGCTTATCTTTAATTGAATTAAAAGAGTTAAATGTGGGAATTAGCCTGATGCCTTTGATAAAATGAAAGCTTTCCAGAGCACATTGTTAATATACGTGTCCGTTAATCAGGACTGGAGTGTGCCTGACGGTTCCATGCTACCGGAACCCTGAGTCTGTGCTTGACGTGATTCAGTACTCTCAGAGTACCTGAGACGGATCGTGCGAACGGACGATCGATCTTACCGCTCCGTCATTGGTTATGCTCGCTGTTCGAAACATATCGCTTTGGGGGTATTAAATTTTAAAAATGTGCCTGCTTTCTTATCAGACTGATGTGATTTCAGCTCCTGTGGCTGCTGATAAATATGAACGTATTCCCTTTTGGGCTGGACTCCACTGCTTTACTGAGATTTATGAATCCGTTCTTCTTTTTTTATTAGATAAAAGAGAAGCCAGAAAGGGAATTATGGGTAATGTGTGTGTGTGTATATATATATATATATATATATATATTCTGAGGTGGATGGTTTCTGAACTTAAAGGCATTAAGGAAATTACCTTAATGGTTTGTAATACAACATGGGATTGCAGCAGGAAAGTACAGATACGGTGTCTTGTTTCAAATGACTCCATTTCATGCGCACTGAGCCGCTGTTTTATAAACCAGATGAAAAATTACAGTCCGTCGTCGCCACCATGTATTGGCACCCCTCTACCCAGCCCATCAGGTTAGAACGCGTTCACAGGGATGTGTACGGCAGACGATCCACATAAACCGAGTGTGTCTAGGATCGAGGAGTTTACACAGCTACGTGAGAAACCTATCCGTATCACTTTATGGTAAGCTAGAAAAACAAGACAGGATGTAACACTGAAGACATCATCACTTCTTTCCTGTTTCTGATGGAAAGTAGCTGGTGGCATTCAGACTTTCCTTCTCAATCCAGACATCTTTACCCTTCGATACCCCAAGCTGTTAAAACTCTCCCCTGACAGTAACCTGAGCATTTACTGAATGAACTCTTCCCATTTCAGGTCTGATATATATATTTTTTTGCTGTACTAATAATAGCAGCTTGGCTGTTATCCTGCCCCTATAGAGCTAAAACTGGGCAGAACCCTGAGTACGGTTCCTGTGGGACTCTTTGAGCTGAAGCAGCTGAAGTTCTGCGGCGTTCATCATTCAGCCTGGTTTACAGTAATAGACAATACTCCATTCCAGGAAGAGTTCTCACTGTAATGTGTGCGGTTCAGGTTCAGTCCTGCTGCTCGATTAGATTTCAGGTTATATATCTCGGTGCCTTTCATCAGCGGTGAAGCTTTGCCAAATATGAACCTTGCGAAGGGACGATCGGGATTTGGATCAGTTTGCACGAGGAACTCGTTTATAGTGCTTTCACATATGCGGTGTTTAGTGTAGTTGCCGTGTGTTCTCCAACTTGGTGTGTGTGTTTTTTTTTTTTTTTTGTCAGGTGACGACACAGCAATCTGAGCGAGGTGGTCTCAATCTGGTTCCTCGAGTGAACTCTAGTGAGAAAGTGATTCAACTCTGAATCGACTCACCAGCAGGAAGTGAACCGAACAAGCCGTGTCTCTTGATTTGTATCGCACCGGTCTTATTAATTCATTAATTTATTCTGGTAGATGCGATCTGAGCCAAAGGACAAAGCTGCAGCGCTGCACAAACGCCATGAGAAAATAAATGCTGGATCATATACAACATGTTTTTTTGTGAAACTAGTCTGTCATATTTTCATGTTCTCCTTTTGTGATTTCGACACACTACTTTTATCCATCGCCATATTTCAGACTAATGAATGAAAGAGTGTCCAGCCCTACATGCTCTTCAGACGATGCTTTTGGTTTCTCTTTTTGCTTCGTTTGAACTATATGCAGTGTGAAACGAATCCAAACCGAACAGCAAATGAATCAAATTCGCTTCGATTCAGACTCAACATATAATGAGACTGTTCCGTGTAATGCTGACCTTGCAACTGTGTGTAAATACAAACAAAAAACAACAACAACAAGGTTCTATTTTGGTGTAATACAATTTTCCTGATTTACAGCCTGCTTACAGTTTGTTAATAACAAGTTTACTTGTGATTATAGTGTGGTTAGTCTCTGGAGAATTTCGTCCCAGGTCTAATTGCTGCATAAATGAACAAATTGAATGTAATAGCCCCCTGTCCACCGCAAAGCAAGCTCAATCTAACGCTGATTAGCACTCCAGAGGAAAGCAGAAGTGTAGAGGTATGACAGACGAGTCATGTGAGAGATGGAGCTTTATGTGGTGGGAGGAGTGAGAGTGTTTACCCAAACAATATGCCCTTCCTCCCCGTCAATGGCTCTTTACGCTTCCATCTGGTAGAAGGTAACCAAAGCAATTGCGCCATTACTGGAAGATATCCTTCCTCCATTTCCTTCCTCAATATCCTTCTCCAGCCTTCAAACCTCAACTAGTTAGACCATAAAAGCCTTCCACTACCACTGCATTAGATGGCATGGTATCATCTTCTGGCTTTGATTACTCATCTATATACTCCATCAACCTGGTTCCTGTACACCTACTGTAAATGACTAGCCAGACCGACTTCGATTCCATTCACCACTCTTCCATAGTAGCTCATTAAACGATCGGGGGTGGTGTAAGAAGAGGTCGTGAGGTATTTCTGTGAGGGAAAAAAAGTACTATAATGGTCTCTAGAGCTCATCATGACCGGGTCTCGGGTGCGCTGGAGTGTAATGTGCTGCTTTTTAGCACCAGGCTGTGCAGCTGTTCTTCTCCGGCGAGTCTGTGAACCTGGAGTGAAATACAGAATAAAATCAGGGTCTTGGTTCTGCTATGTGAATACTACACTTGGCACATTCTTTAAATTCTTTCTTAAAGTTTGCCCGTGAACACCACTACTACAACTTGGGTACAAAGAGGAGTGTTTTTAGTGGTGGCGAATCATCAGCCCAGAGTTCTTTGTCGTTGTAGTTCCCATAAATTAGTCACTTTGTATAGAGTTGGCTTGATGTTGTCTTCCTTAGCTACGTTAATTGCGGTTTTTATTTTCACACCACAAGGGATTTTTTTTTTACATATGTGTTTTTTTGCACGAGGCCCCCTGGTGGTCTGGAGGCCCTGAGCGGCCCTAAGTCGTATCGTTTATTGTGAAAAACAGCTCTGTTTACAGCTATCCAGTGGGTTTGCTAGAGTGGCATCATGGACTCCGTTGATTGTTTGAGAAAAGAAGAGTTAAATGAAATGCCGACGCTGTAGCATTTCAGTGTTTATTAGCACTCATGGGTTCGATTTTTTTTTCACCCATGCTTATCTGGGCTAATCAGTGTGTCGGCTCTGCATGCGACTGTGTGTGTGTTTAATTAGAAAAAAGCTAAAGGTTATCTTTTATAACGAGAGACCCTCAGCAAGGTGAAAAGATGGGAGATGGGCTTCCTCATCCAAACTGAACTCATCAGCCCTGCTGTAGGTCTCTGAGTGTCTCTATATGAGAGTTCTGACTGATGAACGATGAGTTCCTCTTCAATCACTGAAAACTGATGGCTTCAGGTCCTCTCCACTGCCTCCCGCTGCATGCTGGGAAATATTTAGCCAGAGAAGTCTGGCTAAATAAAGATAATCGGCTGCAATGGCTCCCGAGCCGCCGTGCGTTCACTATAAACCTGTTAGACCTGTTCATCTGTCAGAACCGAGGCTGGTTATTAAAGACGCGTTGAAAAAAGAGAGAATCTGTGGGGTTCTGTCTCATTTTATCACACTACATCAGTACATTTCAGACGGTGGGCTACAGAGAGCGCAGTCAGTGTGTTCTTACTGTAATGTGAAGTCTAAAAACGAGATAACGAGATTACTGCAAAATCACATTATTATTATACGAATTCACTCCTTTCAGTAGTAAAGGTGAAGTTTTCTGCAAGGAGATATTTATTTAACATTTATGGAAATATGATGTGTTTTCAGTGTTTTTGCTGTTGTTATAGAATTCAATTTCTGCCAAAAGTATTGAACGTAGAAGCGAACGAAAATATACAACGAGAAAGAATAATAATAATATATATTTTTTTAAAAAACACTCTGAAACTTGAAATAAACAGCGTCCTTCGTTAACAGTTTTCTAAGCGTTTACGTTCACCGTTCTGGCACAAACCTCTCCTGTGGGCGGGGCTTAAGAGCGATTTACTCTCGTTGGCTAGAGAGATTTGGAACGACAGCTCGATTGTCCAGCTGAGAACAATAAGTCATATAAGATTACCCAGACTTCAAATATCAATTACGAACTAATATACTAATTAAGTAAGTGAGTCTTTTCCACTACAAAGTTCAAACACTGTAACTATACAGCGCTCTCCGAAATTCACGCTACTGAAGTCTCCCGTTGCGGGTCGGTGAGCTGTCGATCTAAATCTCACTATACATCAGTTCGTTTTAATATTTATACTCTTAGCATTGTGCCATCTGGTCCACCAGTATAAACATTCAGGGTTTTTGTGGTAGAATTCTGTCTTTTCTCTCTTTTCTTTTTCCTGCTGGGATTTTCTTGTTAGCTCTGTTGGCACTGCTGCCTGACAAGCTCCCTGTTTCCCTTCGGAGAGATCCTCTTTTATATCCGGTCCCTTATGAGCCGGGACTGGCTTATCACACGCCAGTTTAGGAAAATATTCAGGGTACTGCTGGTGTCGCTGGCTCTGTATCTTCCTCAGAGGTTTTAGTATCATACCGTACAGATTTCTGTCCAAACGTGCCAAATCTAACTGTCGTCTAATATAGACTTCATGACACGCTCTTAAAAAGTAAACTTCATTTTTAAATAACGTTTTTTTCAATACTGAACGTGAGAAGACGTACGTCCGTCCATTAAAACACACGAAACCGTCTCGGACAACGATATCGTTTCTTGTTCTTTACTTCCTCTTGCTCGGAAACGGTATCAACAGCCGAAGCGATTTTTATCCGGACCATGCGCGTAGGTCGTCGCGAATGACACCGAGTTTAAAATGTCTCTTCGATTTTAATTCACGCACAGATCTGTACACGTGACATCGGCGGAGCGCTAATTACACGCCAATTAGCCGACGTGTAGGTCACGCGTCGTAAAGGAACCGCTGTTCTGGATCGCCTGAGCTTTCAGAGCTAAACTAACATCAGCGCGACCTTGAAATTCTGTACGTGGCTGTTTACAAAATGGATCGAGATCTAATTAGAGGAGGAATTTAGCTCCTGGAGAAATGAGCTGTGTTTCTCTTGATAAAATAAAACAAAGGCGGGGGTTGGGGGGGGGGGGGGCTTTAATCTTGCACAAACGACTACATGCTGCCTTTGGCATTCTTACAAAAAATGTATTCGCAACAACGTGTAGCAGGGTGTAAGGGGAAAAATAAGTAAATACATCGGATTTAATAAGAGTTTGCCGGAAGCCAAACGCACAAAGAAAGAGGTGAGGACTTTGATTTAAAGGTGGAGCGCTAACATATTCACTTTCCATTTGTGTTCGGCTCAGTGCGATTTGAACTGCTTCTGTCTCAAAATATCTCAAGAGTATCGTGGGTTAATGTAGAGATGCATCGATATCGATACTGTTATCAGGTATCAGTCCAATGCCATGCTCATTTACTCATACTCGTAATATATATATATATATATATATATATATATATATATATATATATATATACATATATATATAAAACACGCGAGTAAAACGAACATCAGGTTGTTGTTGATGATCAAACGCTATCAGTTATTGGCAACAAGGACTTCACATGCGATGTAAACAACGCTTTTCCCAAGTGAAACAAACAAAAAAGTCTACCCAAGCTAACTTATGTAGCATTAGCTTATCCGGTGGCTTTTAAAATCGACTCGCCGATGTTGTAAAGAATGGCGGGTGTGCTTTTCGTTCCTAAAAGAACATGCATACGGATACTCAGGATGCATCCCGGGGTTGACTGTACAGTATTTCAGGCTCAGAACTAAAACAAGCCCATAATAACATTGTTCGCTGGAGTGTGTCATTAATTGAATTAGCATTAGACCGGCGGGGAAGCAGCACTTCATGAAGCGGAGTCTCGGTTTGCCCCGGAGTCGAAAGTCAATTTGAAGTTATTATGCAGAGATCATCAATTCACAAGCTGTTGATGATAATGTATCACATAGCCAGAGGGCTGGCATGCTAAACAAATAAATACAGTTATATTTAACCAAAAAAAAGAGAGAATGTAATTCATGACATTATCAAGTCCAGAATAGAAATGTTCTTCTAATTGAAAGACACTGGATCCGGAGTCGATCCATCAGTCCAGCACACTCATTCACATGGACGATATATATCTTATGCCAGTCCATCTACTTGTATGTTTTTGGGAGTGACCAACCACATGAAACCAGAGACCAAACCATGACCAAACCAACAACATGAAACCAGAGAAAACCCACATGAACTTGGAAAGAACATGTAGAAACCTAACCCTAACCCTAACCCGCGCTCAGGAGCTGTGAGGCGACAGTTCTAGGCGTCAACACCAGAAATAAAACACACTGTGCCATGCAGTTATAGTAAAGTAATGAACAATGATGTTGTATGATGATGCAGAGTTACTGTTATCATGCTTTAGTTGATTATTTTCCTCTAACAGCATGTCCTGAAGCGTGTTATTCCTCTTACTCAACAGCAACAACAACTTTATTTATGACAAAAATGACATTTCTTACTTTTTATCCATTTAAAGATACATTTAATGTTGTGAAACATCTGGGAAACAAGTTATGTATGTATAATATATATATATATATACACACACACACACACACATAGTGTGTATCTCTCTCTCTCTCTCTCTCTCTATATATATATATATATATATATATATATATATATATATATATATATATATATATATATATATATATATATATATATATATATATGTGTGTGTGTGTGTATATATATGTGTGTGTGTGAGAGAGAGAGAGAGAGAGAGAGAGAGCATAGTGCTTCGACTTGTTTTTGGTGCATGATGAATGAATGTTTGTTGCAGTGCTTTACCTGGGGAATCTCCCACTGCTCTTCCATAAGAAACGACCTTTAAGACTCTGACATTCAGTCGAAGGTATCCTGCTGTTCATGTGGGGGAACGTTTTAAATAAATAACATTATTCATGTGGATATGTCGACCTTCCAGACAGTACTGCATGCTAAAACAAGTTCTCGCCAAACGGTACTCTTTCTGTGTGAAAGTATGATTGCTTCCACAAGCGCGATCACTCAGCGTAATGTCACATGGCTGCTGGAGGTTTTCAAGTGAGGTAAAGAAAAATCAGGAGAAAACACTGAGCATGCAGAATGCATTTATAAACACTGCATGAATGTTTTATGAAGTAAAGCTGGAGGATTTGTAAATGAGGCCGCTCATTCGAATACATTATCATTCCTATAGTAACAGCTCATTCACAGGGCCTTGAAATATCTACACCAAACTTTACCTGGTGTTAGCTAGCTTACTTCCAAAGTTAGCTACTGTCCTAGTTCATGTTAGCTAGTCTACTATCAAGCTAAATACTGGATTTAATCATCACAATAGTTTAGCTGATATTAGCTAGCTTAATTCCTTGCAGTTTGCTAGCATACCAGTCTAATATTAGCTAGTGTGCTAGCTTCTCTAAAGTTATTGAGCTTAATATCCTAATGTTAGCTAGCTTCCTAGCAAACTGTGTTTAAAAAAAAAAAAAAAAGCTAACATGTCAGATAGCACTGGTATTAACGAGAAAATACTGTATAAGGTAACTTAATGTTAGCTAACATGCTCCACTAATATTCGCTAGCTTTTTCAGCTGAATCGGCCACTGCAGATTCTTTTGTATTTGCATTTTTCTGTTTAGTGTGTTTATTTTTCAGAAAATTACATCAGATAGTATTGATCTTGTGCTGAAAATCAATTTACACCACAAATTATTATTTTTTGGACATTTTTATTGCTTTATACTCCCTGTTGGCATCTATAAAGATTTTCAATTGCCGTTTTAAAATGAAAACTGTATCACCTTGGTTTGGTTTATGGGCGAGTTACGTATTCTCATGTTCACTCGATCCCTTCAAACCTCCCAGAGCTCATCTCACTACCTTCACTCGAGCTAAATAAAGGGTTTTAATGGTCATTAAGACGACTACAGAGATTCTGTCAAGGACAACAGAGTCAACAAGGGCGTGTTAAAAACAGCACTGGATTAGTGCCTAGCAGTTTGTTTCGTTTGTTTAAGTGATGGACATCAGTTCAGGGGAAGCTGACAGGACACAGTGAGGAGGAAAGCCCCCTGGTGTTAATGTTGGGAGGAAACGAACGTATGCGGAGAGATTTTGTAACGGACATGAGGTCCATTTCACTCACAATGGGGCCATCGCTTGTCCTTCTATCCATTCTGCAGCTCATTCATCCTGCACTTCATGTCTTAAATGCTTGATAATAGTTGAGCTAAAAGCTGAGGCTACATGTCCTAAGAGAGTTTTAAGAGACAGGATAATGGAAGCGTCTGTATAAGTACTGTATAATTATTCCAAATAAACACGGAATTAGAGCAACGTAGTGCGTCACACATAAGATTTTCACATTTAGCCATATGATGCTAAATGATACGACCCACTGAGGGCTCCTCTTTTTTTTATATCGATTAAATTGTATTTTCATCCATTACCCTCTATTCATACCATCTGTTTGGTTTTGTTTCCTTTTCTTGCAATTATTGCAACATGATGTTCATACTTTAAATGGTCAAGTCATACATGAATAAATACATTAATAGATACATAAATAAATATTGCTTAAAATTTATTTCTCAGTAAAATAATTGCATTTATGTAAAAGCAATTTTAATAAAATAATTATTTAAGTAATTATGCATGAGTGATTCGTATTATTAATGAATAATGCATGTTATTTTTGTTTTCAAAATTACGTTATCTTTAATTATCATTAGTAACTTACAGTATCTTACAAAAGTGAGTACACCCCTCACATTTTTGTAAATATTTGATTATATCTTTTCATGTAACAACACTGAAGAAATGACACTTTGCTACAATGTAAAGTAGTGAGTGTACAGCTTGTGTAACAGTGTAAATTTACTGTCCCCTCAAAATAACTCAACACACAGACATTAATGTCTAAACCGCTGGCAACAAAAGTGACTACACCCCTAAGTGAAAATGTCCAAATTGGGCCCAAAGTGTCAATATTTTGTGTGGCCACCATTATTTTCCAGCACTGCCTTAACCCTCTTGGGCATGGAGTTCACCAGAGCTTCACAGGTTGCCACTGGAGTCCTCTTCCACTCCTCCATGATGACATCACGGAGCTGGTGGATGTTAGAGACCTTGTGCTCCTCCACCTTCCGTTTGAGGATGCCCCACAGATGCTCAATAGGGTTTAGGTCTGGAGACATGCTCGGCCAGTCCATCACCTTCACCCTCAGCTTCTTTAGCAAGACAGTGTTCGTCTTGGAGGTGTGTTTGGGGTCGTTATCATGCTGGAATACTACCCTGTGGCCCAGTCCCCGAAGGGAGGGGATCATGCTCTGCTTCAGTATGTCACAGTACATGTTGGCATTCATGGTTCCCTCAATGAACTGTAGCTCCCCAGTGCCGCAGCACTCATGCAGCCCCAGACCATGACACTCCCACCACCATGCTTGACTGTAGGCAAGACACACTTGTCTTTGTACTCCTCACCTGGTTGCCGCCACACACGCTTGACACCATCTGAACCAAATAAGTTTATCTTGGTCTCATCAGACCACAGGACATGGTTCCAGTAATCCATGTCCTTAGTCTGCTTGTCTTCAGCAAACTGTTTGCGGCCTTTCTTGTGCATCATCTTTAGAAGAGGCTTCCTTCTGGGACGACAGCCATGCAGACCAATTTGATGCAGTGTGCGGCGTATGGTCTGAGCACTGACAGGCTGACCCCCCACCCCTTCAACCTCTGCAGCAATGCTGGCAGCACTCATACGTCTATTTCCCAAACACAACCTCTGGATATGACGCTGAGCACGTGCACTCAACTTCTTTGGTTGATCATGGCGAGGCCTGTTCTGAGTGGAACCTGTCCTGTTAAACCGCTGTATGGTCTTGGCCACCGTGCTGCAGCTCAGTGTCAGGGTCTTGCCAATCTTCTTATAGCCTAGGCCATCTTTATGTAGAGCAGCAATTCTTTTTTCAGATCCTCAGATAGTTCTTTGCCATCAGGTGCCATGTTGAACTTCCAGTGACCAGTATGAGGGAGTGTGAGAGCGATGACACCAAATTTAACACACCTGCTCCCCATTCACACCTGAGACCTTGTAACACTAACAAGTCACATGACACCGGAGAGGGGAAATGGCTAATTGGGCCCAATTTAAAAAAAATACAAATAAAAACTTTATAATATAGAAAATGTTAGTAACTCATTTCTACCAGTAGTTCATTGATAGTTCATTAGCTAATGGAATAGTTAGTACATTTATTATTTAACTGTTTAATAACGCTTCATTACTGTATTTTTTTTGACTCTCGTCTCTTTCTGTCTCCACAGGTAAGTTCGGAGCTCTTTCCTGCAGACTGAAGTTCATCCTCAGTAGCGCTGTGACTCTGTGAACAAGCGTCTAAAAGGAAGTAGTAAGAAGCACCTAGGCTCTATTCTTGTGCTGTATGTTCTTCTGTTGTTCTCACTTTCTGTTCTGGTTGCAGTGATCACTGTTAGAAGAAGATAACAGATTATTCTCTGAAAGATCTGATTGAAGAATCGATACTGATTAGAGTGCTCAGTGCTGTTTTTCTGATGCAGCGTTAATCCAATTTCCTCCTACTTCAGTTGGTGTACATTCCTCTCCATAAGACATTGTTGTCCCATCATTCACTGAGCTCACACACAATGTTAGAGGATTCTCATGTCCAAGTGGCATCTTGAGGACATTTCCATTTATGATGTATAGAGGATAACAAGTTATTTAGGGGGGGTTTGCACCAAAAAATTGACCAGTGTTTAAGCCACTGAAAATTGTGGGTGAAAATGGACAAAAATGATATTTTTAAAGTACAAAAAGCAAAATTATATATATATATATACATATATATATATATATATATATATATATATATATATATATATATATATATATACATATATATATATACATATATATATATATGTATATATATATATATATATATATATATATATGTATATATTTATGTATATATATTCGCCCTTTGGTAAATATGAGCAATGAAGGCTGTGAAAAACTGTCCTTATTGTTAAACCTTTTCATCTTTGGTTAAAATTTTTTTACAAAAATACTCGGTTTTCATGGATATCAAACAATTGCGAACACAACACAGGTTTAGTTAACACAAATCTTTGTTAAATATGGGTGTGCAACAATTATTGGCACCCTTCTGGTCAATACATTTTCAAGATAACAGCTCTGAGTCTTCTCCTATAACGCCTGATGAGGTTGGAGAATACATGGTGAGGGATCTGAGAGCGTTCCTCCATACAGAATCTCTCCAGATCCTTCACATTTCGAGGTCCACGCTGGTGGACTCTCCTCTTCAGTTCACCCCACAGGTTTTCTATGGGGTTCGGGTCAGGGGACTGGGATGGTCATGGCAGGACCTTGATTCTGTGGTCAGTAAAATTTCGTTTAATTTAGTTTTCCACTTTGTTTTTTTTTATCTGGAGTTCCAAAAGTTTGAGTTTCCATTCCAACAATCTTTTTAAATTTTATTTTATGTGTCTAGTATCTATCTATTTTTATTTATTTATTTATTTATTTTTAACCAGTTTTCCATCCAAAACGTTTGTTAAAAAATAAAGATGCAAATGAAAATGTGAAAATTGTCAACAATTTTTGCTTTTAAAATTTTTTTGGGGGAAAACAAAACAAAACGAATAATAATAATAATAATAATAATAATAATAATAATAATAATAATAATAATAAATTTTCCTCTTTTTTTGGCTAGCGTTCCCCAAGTGTCACTTTCTACTTTTTTTTTATTATTATATTTAATTTTCATTTATTTTCAGATTTCCATTTCTGTTGGCTTTCCAGGTGTTTGTATTCATTTATTTCCTTCCTTCCTTACTTACTTACCTTTCAGTCTTTGCTCCAGTTTCAATTGTCATTTGCCTCAATACTCGTCTCTATTCACCATCCATTAACCTCACATACACAATAAACCAGAAGACTGCTACATTCCAAAGTTTCCCCACAGAGAGATCATTATCCCCGCTGGTCTTCTGACAGCCTAACCACAGCCAATATTTGTTATTATGTGACTCAGGCTAGAAGAATTTTATTCTGAAGTGCTGTGTAACACTGTTTGCCTTTCAAACAGACTGTGTTATGCTAACATGCACATATGGATTGTTTTGTTGTATGGGAATTACAGTATTTTTTTGTAAAAAAAAACAAAAAACAAAAAAAAAAAAAAGGTTACATAAGAACACACTGTCTAACAGATGACTATAATGAATCTCTGAACTTTGGAGATTAAATGTTGCCATGGAAATGAGCACGACACTGTTATGGAGATAAACATTCGATCTTTTGGGGGATGAACGATGATGACTGAAGCTGATCCGATGTGCGGTATGAGCTCCACAATACACTGCAGTGATGCGATGGATCTGTGTAGCTTGAGTCTTGACATCAACTGTATGAAGGATCAGAAATATCAGTTTATATTTTAATTTCAGCATTACAACATATTTTGCGATGACAGAAAACAGGACCTTTTTTTTTTTTGGTTTCATTTATTTAGCAGATTTCGTGACAGTTTGCACTGAAACTTGGGAAAAAAATATTCTTCACAGACACTTTTCACATAATTATCAGTCAAAACAGGGTGGTTTTTTATTTATTTATTTTTTTTTTAAATGACTTTTGCATTTGCCTCTATGCTAAATTCTCATTTAGAGCATCTGAATGGCTATTTAGCATTCATAGCAGCTGCAGCACACTCGGCCACTGTCATCTGAAGTCATTTAAATGAGTTTGAAGTCCAGCTGAAATCATGAAACACTGATGAAATGCTTTAGAAAGAGATGATTTTTATAGCCTGACTTTAAATCTTCCATCGTAATACATCCTGTGGAAGATTTCTGAATGGTACCTTTAGGATTGCTGTTGTATTTATTACTTTGGGTTGGAGATGGTCCTTGTCTTCCTTAATGAATTCATCTATAGTCTGTGCTCTATCCTGTCCGGGGTCGTGATGGAGCCAGAACCTATCCTGGGGACGCCCTGGCACCATCGACATACACATTTGTGTCTAGAGATGATCTAGCTTAGCCATATCCATATAGAGGTGGGAGGACAACAGAGAACATGGAGGAACTTGATACGGACAATGGGAGAACATGGCAAATTCCACACAGTGAGTAACCCAAGCTGTCCGGTTCTGTGCCATCTATGTGAACTTGGGACAGGGTTTATTCCTTCATTCAAGGGGCATGTTTGCGCTTGTCAGTACGATACTAGCTAGTCATAAATCGGGCTGTATTGTTTTAGAAGGTCTGATTGTGGTAGATTGGTCTACCCCGAGCTTTATCCCATCCATAGTTCTCATAAGATGAGAGAAATCCAGACTGGTTTATCTTTTTGCTGTTACAGTGGCATTTCTGAGTCTAAAGCAGGTGGACTATAAAAAGCAGTGAGAAAAGGTTTTGTTTTATTGCTTTTTTTTTTTTTCTGCTGACTTAAGAATTTTGCATTGAACTTCAGCTGGAGATTTATTTCAGTTTGACAAATGACGGTTTGTTGGTTTCTGATTATTTGGTTGAGTAGTTTCTATCTTGTGCAATGCTGTTAACGTTTAATATGAATAAAATTCTCTTATGCATATATAATAGGGGGAGTGAAATAACACTAGCTTGGTTTTCTCTGTAATGCTACAATTCGAAAATTGAACAAAACTGTTCTTTACAAATTTGGGACGATTTTCTGTGAAGATAGGTTTGGATGAGGAATTCCTGTAATTGTTGTAAAATATACCATATTCTGTTATCGTATGAAAATCATGTGATGTGGGTCTCATACGGATTGCCCAAAAGCTTGTGGAAACCTGACCGTCACACCCATATGTGATTATTCGCCAAACTGCTGCTATAAAGTTGGAACCACACAATTGTATAGAATGTATTTGTACGCTGTAGCTTTACAATGTCCGTTCACTGGAATTAAGAGGCCCAAACCTGCTCCAGCATGACAATGCCCCTGTGCACAAAGAGAGCTCATAGTTTGCCAAGGTTGGAGTGGAAGAACTCGAGTGTCCTGTACAGATCCCGGACCTCAACCCCACTGAACGCTGAACGCCTTCCCAGGAGGGTGGAGGTTATTATTACAGCAAAGTGCGGACTAAATCTGGAATGAGATGTTCAGCAAGCACCTATGGGTGTGATGCTCAGGTGTCCACATCCTTTTGGCCATATAGTGTACTTCTATAGAAAATAACAAGGTGTAATGATTTCATTTTATATAACCCATGGGATTCCCATTGCTTGTCAATACTAGTTCATGAAATTGGAAACTGTATACTGAGTACTACTTTAAATAAGCTGTGTTATGCAGAGTATACAATGCAATATAGTGTAATAGTACGTTAATGGAGATCTTTCTCTGGCATGTTAAATACCAGTAATCACCAGTTCTGTGCATGTAGACAGCCAAAATATTCATGATTCTAGCCATGTCTCCAAAATTTAATCTGAAAGAAAAGAAGTCCATTATAATATTAACATGCTAATCAAAATTTCATTGTGACTGGGCTCTGATTAACCCTGCTACTAACCCCAGCTCTCAAATTCACTCAGTGGTATATGTTCAGTGCAGTCTTCTCTCTCAGGCCTTTAGCCTTGCCTGTGGCCATTTCCTCCTATTTCTGGCTTATGTCCACTTGGAAATGATCCTGTAATGACTTAATTACCTCTGTGCTCTGGGTTTTCTTGCCTGTCCTTGCAATTCCCTATTTAAACCACACTGATTGGGCCTTTAGGTGGAATAACAGTGGTTGAAGTGAAACTACAGTAAGTCATCGTTGTAAACCACATCACGTCATCGACAGGAGGAATCACAAGCCGGGAATGTTTATTCAAAGAGCACAAATCTTCAAAATGCCAATCCTATCCCAGTCCGTTTGAAGGAAGGATGATGGAACATGTTGTGTACGCGTTGATGTTCGTTACCAGCATGCTGAACAAGCCGGCTTATTTTCCTTTACTATACTTCAGCAATGAAATGGTACATTAAAAATAACAAGGCTGGCCTGGCCTAGTCTTGCCGCACTGAAGAACATTTATCATGCAAATGTCAGGGGTACGGGATCTCTGATGGGAAGGTAGAATTGGATCGGCCTTCTGTATCTCACTGCTAAAGAATAATGTCTCGGTGCCTGGAGGCCTTCTAGCTTTCTGAGCTGTCTGGAGCTGAAATATGAGTCCACTTTGTGCTTTGTGAAGCCTCTCACGTTTCTGGTAAATATACATTTCAACAATGGGTAAGCAGTCAGTCATGTATGGTCCAGAAGACGCACCTTTACTGCAAAACATATAGACGTAAAGTACAGTGCAAGACTTCTGGGCAACTTTGTGTGGGGTGAAACTTTGTGCGTCTATAAAATATCAATTTTCTAGACACGAGGCTTTAGCTTAGAGCCTGGAAATTAAGATCCGGACAGTAAGAGGCTAATCTATTGGAATTACACTGATAAAGTCAACCATACTCATATCCCAGCACTTGATATGGATATGAAATGTATAATATTCAAGTTAATTTGATGTAGACGGATGTAATGAGAATCATGGTTGTTTTATTGCACTTGTAGAATTGCAAGAAGCATTTCCCTACACTACAGTCCCACTTAATATTCATGTCTCATGCATATTTATCATCCATGAGAAATTTGTCTCAATTTATGGCTGAATTTCATTCATACAAATACTGTATTGTCATAAGAAAAGCCACTAAAAGCTACTAATTTAGGAATTCTAGGAGTAATTAGCAAGAACGAGTTCGTTGGATTTGATTTGATTGACATAAGAAGCTGCAATGACCTTTGTAACCCTCTCGCGCTAACATTCTCCACTTTATATGGGAGTCACCTCGTGGGATTTCTAACACGTCTGTGACAAAACGTTTGGTCTTTCGAAAATGGAAAGCAACCTGTTAAAGACTTTTGTTTTCCTGTCTTGTGTCCACATTCTTACTATTTAGAACAGAAATAGTGTTTTGTCTCATTTAGTCAGTGCCATTCAAGAAGGAAAGCCTAAAAAAGTAGGGAAAAAAGACCCCCCGCCTCAAATTAGTAATGCTGTATATACGCTATTATGTTCCAGTTTGTGCTGAGTGTTTGGTCAGCACTAAATGTGCCACTAGGTTTGAAGACTCTCTAGTGGTGGAAAGAAAACGGAAAGGTACATTAAAAGAACATGATTAGATTAAGATTCAAATGAAATTTCATTTCCTTGAGAAATTCTTGAAGTCAAGCCAGCAGGTTTAATTTGTGCAGCGCTGCCTGTTGCAGTTCATCAAGAGATAAACCAAACTAATTAAATATTAATCTCTTTAATAATCTCCACTTGGCTAAATCATCACTGTTATAATGCAGTCATGTTTTAATATCTATATGCCATAATAGAAATGTTTCATCTATCCATAATACTGAATATAATGAAATCCTTAAGCTAATCTTCATAAGGCTCCTGTTTGTCTCCGATATAAATATCCCACGTGCTTTAATATTGTTATAAATTTGGTAACTTTACATGTATGTTCCTTACATAGTCATAGTTCCTTAAACAATCGGCTTTTTTCTGTACCTCCTATTCTTATTAATATCACTGCCATTGATATAGGAAACCATTTTAATACTGTATATGCAAATTTGCAATACTTGTTATGTTGGTACGTTTAAAATCAAAGCCACTTTTGTAAATAGGACTGGTATGATTATTAAGTAGGGAATAAAACACTCTGTGTAGCGCTGTTATAGGAAAATACTCAAAGGTGGGGTGGTGGGATGAAGCAGAGTTACTGTTACCACCGCAAACGTTTGGAAGTGTATTATTTCTCTTGTATCACTGCAATTTACTAACATTTATTTTTATTTATTTTTTTTACAAACCGGTGTTTCTTTAAATCAATTAATTAAAGCATGGATAAATTTGGAAGCTAGCTATATAGCTAATATTTGAAATATAAAGTGATAGAGTGGATATCTCAATGGACATGACTAACCTGTAGTGTGAAATGTTGATAAAAATAGCTTAATAGCTAAAAACCAGCTTACTACATAATGTCACATACCTAGCAAGGTAAGGTTAACAAAGCCGAGCTAGCTAGTAAGCTAGCGTAGATTAACGCTAACGTTGGCTTAGACAGTGTTATACAGTACAGTTCATGTGACATGCGTAGAAAGGCAGGATGCAAGTGCGTGTTCTCAACTTGGTGTTTATTTGGGGTAATCCACAAAACACAAGGATTTTTCAAAGCATAGGAAGGCAGCATTAAAAAAAAATGATGAGGCATATTTCAACAATTGGAAATGAATGCAAGGGTCAAAACCAGGAAGTAGCTAGAGAAAATGTAATTAGGAAAACTTGGAAACTAGGGAAAAAAGCACGAGAGCTTAAATAGACAAATTAATCTTGAACTCAACAGGTGACAGGTAGGTACAATATGGATGGCGTGCATTTGACATCACAAGGGGAAGAGACAGAACCAGGAAGTGAAAAAGAATGTGACAGTACAGATCAAAGCACCATGCTCTGAGGGGCTTCACGACAGTTAAGATGTTTTGTAACTGATCTAACAATCTAGTGGAAAGTTTTATTCCGCAATCAACTAAGCTTAAATAAAAAGATCTATTAAGAATGTAACATTTTATAAAGTATATACTTTACGCTAAACTGCGATAGGAACTCATCAAGTAATACTCTGAAACAAATTCACAAATTTGTGTCGTTCAATTAGACATTTTAAAATCTTGTATGAGCTGATTTTTCTAATTACAATTCCTTCCCTTTCTTTGTTTATTTAAAAAAAAACAAAAACAAAAAAAAAAAAACAGAAGATTTCCAGTGATGTAAATTTTTCTAAATCAAATCTTCTTCTTTTTTTTTCTTTTTTTTTTTAAGAAATACATCAAAATATCACAAGTTCACTTTGAGCTCTGTGGAGTTCTCTTTAGAACGAGATTCTCAAGCTCATTTTCATCCCATTCGCCTAACGCAAACGTTGGATCTCCGACATCCTTCACTATCTATTGATTTTGGAACCTGGTGCACAAACATGACCCATTTTCATCTCCACATGGGTGTTTAATGAGACAGAATAATGACGCCTCTATCACTGACACCGATCTCTGCATCTGTACTTCAGCTTGTCATCGTGTTATTTACATTTCTGTTCAGTCGGGCGGCTTTGGAGCTGTCCTGCTTGCATGATCGGATGTTTATTTGTGGGATTTTACAGCTTCCAAAAGCCATTCCAGAACTGGAGCCGTGGCTAACAGACTGCTGGTTTGCATGATTCATTCTAATTGGTGGCAAAACAGAGATCCGTAGCCAGAGTTCCTGTTTTCCGTCTGCTGGGTGAGCGTTCTGGCACGTTGGACACTTTGAGGAACCTTTATTTGGTTTATGGGGGATTCTTGGCTCGGATTTCTGACATGAAGCACAGATTCTTTTTAATAGCCGCTGTCAGTCTGTCAAACTGTTCTTTACCTTCCTGAGTATTTCATTGGTTAATTCAGATCAGACATATAGTTAATATAGTTCGGTTTAGACTGTGACTAGATCAGACTGGTCAATACAATTCTTTTTAGAGCACACTGGTTAGTACAGGTGCATTTTCAGTATGGTTGTTTTTCTTAGATCAGACTGGTTAGTAATGTTCTATGTTTAGATCAGACTGGTTAGTAAGGTTCTACGTTTAGATCAGACTGGTTAATACAGTTCTTTTTAAATCAGACTGGTTAGTACCACTTTCTTTTTTAGATAAGGTTGGTAGGGATGTTTATTTATTTATTTTTTCATCAGGATGGGTAATACATTTCGAGTTATATCAGACTCATTATTGCTAGTTCTTTGGATCAGACTGGTTAATTTGGGTCACTTTTGTCCAAACTACTTAAGACAGTTCTCTATAGATCTGACAGTTAAATATCTTTTTTATTTATTTAAATTTTTTACGATCAGCCTGGATAATACAGTTCTCTTTAGATCTAATACTGGTTAATAGAGTTGGGCTGTTTTTTTTGTTGTTGTTTTTTTTTTTGTAAATCAGACTGGTTAATACCGTTCTCTTTATATAAAAGGCCAGTCAATGCACCTCCCTTTAGATCAGACTGGTAATACGGTTCGCCTTAGATCTTTCATGAAGCTAACAATATTGCTCTATATGGTCAATGCTAATGCAGTGCTTCACTCAAGTGCCATCAAAAGCTGGCTTCAACTTTTGTTTAGCTGTGTGGGATTACAAAGAGGTGTCCTTTGTTCTTTCCGTGTTGTTTTGCAAAATGCATCGATTGAAAACTTTCTGGAAGAAACCCGGTTAATTAGCAAAATAATTATCTTTGCATGAAAGAGTGCCCCATCAAGTACCGCGCTAATGCTTTCGCCTCATCTGTATTCCTGAGAGACCAGACTGTCTCGGTTTCATCAGAAAGACAAAGCAACATGGTGTAACTAGTTAGCTTTCTTTCTTCCATTTTGTCAGAATCATTGGAATAAGTATGAAGGTACAAATGTAAAGTGCAGAAAGGTACAGTGGATATATATATATGTAAAAAAAATAAATAAAAAAAAAGTCTACACACCCGTGTTAAAAAAAAATAAAAATAACAAATCTTTCCCCACCTTTGATGTGAAATTGCAAAGTATACAAATAAAATGAAAAAACAATCAGATAAAATAAATAAATAAATAAAAATGGACAATAACCTGGTTGCATAAGTGTGCACACCCCTAAACTAATACTTTGTTAAAACATTTCAAATACTTAGATTGACAAAATACTTTCATTTTATTACTCATGAAATTCCTTTTTCATTTTCAGCTTACTAGCAGACACCTGAAGGTTTTACACTCAAATTCCACCTTGATAAAAGCCTCAGACTGAAGAAAAGCAGCCCTAAAGCATGACACTGCCACCACCATGCTTCACTGTGGATATGCTGTCCTTTTAGTGATATACTTTTGCACCAAACATACCTATTGGAATTATGGAAATATTATACCTTTTAGAATTGGTCTCATCAGACCATAACACATTTTGCCATACGGTTTGGGCTGATTTAGTTGGGCTTGATGTTTTGTTTTGTTTTTTATGAGAAAGGGCTTCCGTTTAGCCACCCTACCTCATAGCCCAGACATGTGAAGAACACAAGAGATTGTTGTCACATGGAGAGAGTAATCAGTACTTGTCAGATGTTCCTGCTGTAGGTCTCATGGCAGCCTCCCTGGTAAGATTTTGTCTTGTCCTTTTATAAATTTTGAAGGGGCATCTTATTCTTGGTGATGTCGCTGTGGTGCTCCATTTTCTCTATTTGTTGATTATAGCCTTCACAGTGTTCTACGGTAAATCTAATGGTTTGGAAATTCTTTTATACCCCTCTCCTGATTGATACCTTTCAACAAGTGCAAACCAAGAAGAATGTGAAGAAAATCCTACAGAAAATACTGCTCTTTATTTGTGGTTAATCAGTATAACTACATCGATGACAGTTGTATATTAATTCCTTTTGAACATGAGATTGAATTTGATTGGTTCAAAGGTAAAGGTAAAGTTTTTAAAAAAATTTTAGCCTGCAACACACAACACAGGAATGTCCCGTGCTGTAGATATCGTTGACACTCAGCAACCACCACAGCTTCACAAGGTTCCGGTCCCGATGACTTGATTTCAACTGGCGTTTAGAGAATTAGAGGAGGATTATTCCTTTAGAAGAGTTCTATTTTTGCCTCTATTGATTTTCTGTATTGATCGGTTATGTAGACAATTAGCGTGTGACATCACTGATGGCCGAATTTCTGGTCAGGAGGTTAAAACAGATACGCAGTCAGGTAACGGTCACGGTGTGGTTGTGTCTGAAATGTACTGAGCAGTGAGGTTCATAAAGTGAATGTGGCTGCATGTTATAGTCAATAATGGATACGCATGCAATTATTTTTAGATTGCTTGCCAGAATGGTTCACAGGGCATCTGGTTGAGACTAGGAAGTGTGTGTATGGGCACTGGGACAGAAAGTTCCACAGGGCACAGCTGAGTTTGAGGAAATGTACAAGTTATTTTCTGCAAATTGGTATTTGTTCCTATCAGTTGTGAATGAAACAAAGGCTTCGTTTTCAACCGCATACAGTGGTAGGGTTGTGTTTTAGGACACGCCCACTTCAGTTTTAAATCCGAATACAGATGCGAATAGTCGGAGAACTGAACAGATACAGATTGCGTTACATAATATAACACACAAAGAGTCTGATTAAACATAATCTCATCTCATGAGACTTTGTGTGTTCTCTCTAAGGTGGTCTTAGGTGCAAATATATATATAAAAATAGCTAAATAAAAAAATTGAGCTAAAGCTATGTGCTTCTGCTCTCAAAAAACCCACAAAAGTCCAGTTTTTCTATTATGCCAATTGACAGTTTGACCAAATGACATATTTTATACTAATTTCATTGAACTCTAAGGAGAATTAAGTGATACATATGGTATGATAGGTGAGAAAAAGAAATATTGAATCACTGAAGCATCACTGAACGTGCGGGATTATAATGCTCAATAGGATCTCTCTTTTTCTTCTGCTTTTTTCTCTTCCCCCCAATGAGACCTTGCCCCCGCTCCCTCTGAGTCTTTCTCTCAGGTTTGAAAAAGCTTTGACGCTCGCCCACAATCAAAGAGATATAGAGGAAGAAATGTGAAGGAGAGGAGAAACTGAACAGAACCGAATCTGATTGCAGAGAATCAGAAAAAAAAGAAAAAGAAAAAAGAAAATATGCTGAAAGAATTCTCTACTGATCAGAGCCGGAGAGGAAAAAATACTTTTGGGTTTCTAAAAATGCTTATTTAGCTCTTCCTAAATGATATAAATAACTCGCAAATATATGTATGTTTATATTAATTTCTAATTTTGATGTTAATGACTCGACAGCGGGTGATATTATCCATCCATCCATCCTCTATACCACTTTGTCCTTTTCAGGGTCACGGGGGAACCTGGAGCCTATCCCAGGGAGCATGGGGCACAAGGTGGGGGACACCCTGGACAGGGTGCCAGTCCATCGCAGGGCACAATCACATACACACCCATTCATACACGCCAATCAGCCTACCATGCATGTGTTTGGACTGGGGGAGGAAACCGGAGTACCCGGAGAAAACCCCCGCAGCACGTGGAGAACATGCAAACTCCGCAAACACAGGGCCACAGTGGGAATCAAACCCCCAACCCTGGAGGTGTGAGGTGAACGTGCTAACCACTAAGCCACCGAGCGCCCTCGAGTGACATTAATGACTCAGAAACACAAAGACTAATTAAAAATATGCATCAATCCGATTATAATTAGGATTGAAAATCATACTTAATGAAAAGCCCAAAGCAAAATCTACTCAAACATTGAAAATGTTCCCTGGACACCGTTTTGTGCTCGAAAGTCATGTAATGACTGCATGCAATACCCTTTTCTTACACACGACGATGTCGGATTCTGGATTCTGATTGGTCAGAATTGGGTGAGTAGTTTTTTGCCATTGCTGTGGTACAAGAGAATGAAAACACTTTGGGGTGGAAACAGGAACTCCAGCTCATCACCCCACCACCATGTTGTTGATTCTTCTCCTACAACGGCAATTAACGATCGAACTCCTCAGTAAGTGCGCTTGTTAAAGAAATAAAAACGATCCGACGGATTCAGATAAGAAAAAAAAAAGAAATAGCAGAGCTCGATACAGAAGGTGTAGAAGGTGAAAATCAAGGGAGTCCCACTGGTGATGGGAAAAATCAGAGCTATGACCCTGAAGCTGAAACCCTACTGGAGTGACTTCATCGATCTCCTGCCCAGAAGAGCACAATACTACAGAGAGATTTGGTGTCAGTCAAAAGTCAGGAAAGAATGAGAAAATAAGCTATTGTCCAACTTCACACAGCATCAGAGTCTCAGCAAGGACTTTAATCTTCAGCAGCTGGTCCATTACACAGGAAAAAAGAGTAGGAGTGGCTGTAGGTTTGTGGCTAGAAAGTGTTTTGTGTGCCTTCAGAATTACCCTGACTAATCCACGCTTTACCCAGCTACTGACTTGTCATGCTCTAGGCTTTATATTTTTAATAATAGTGTTTTTAATGGTGTTTATACTTACCTTGATTCCAGAACTTTGTCCCTGACTTGTTTTGACAGCTCCTTGGTCTGTTTATTTAGCTACGTTCTCTAATGAACACTAGGTTCCTCCAGGAACAGGTGTCTTTCTATTGACACTTTAATTACACACAAGTCGACGCCATTCAAATAGCTAAATTACTTCTGTTTGGGACTAATTTAGGGGTTTCACAGTAACCGCGGTGAATACTCATACAATCACAGCTTTTACATTATCTTACTTGTGAACAAGTTTATTGCAAACTATATTGATTGTATTCGCGTCCATCACTACTGATGTGTGTTTGTGTAGGTTCATGATATTTAATTCCAATTTAAGTGCATTTCAGTCGGTCGTAACAGTACAGAATGTGAAGCTGGGTGAACACTCATGCATGTAAGTGACTGCATTAAGGAAAGTGAGTATTCAAGTCACCTATAAGACTTTTTAGCAGGAAATGAGGTTGGCCATTGGTTTGTAAACGTCTTGTCTTTGGCCATTCATGGTGGTTCGCAATAATTTCCCAGTAATTGTCATCCCTGTGTATTGCTGCATGAATATTCCAGGAAATATCAACTTTGGCTCATTTAAATATTGTAAATCATTTCCTAAATCTTCTTTTCAACCATGATGTTTAGGCCACGCCCACAAAAGACAAACTACAAGAAACACAGATGACTTGTTCCTTGAATGTGAACTTAAGGTCAATTAACATAATGTTTATTGAAACGGAAGACCATTTGTGTGTTTATTTGCTCCAGTATTTAAAAAAAATATATATATATATATATATATATATATATATATATATATATATATATATATATATATATATATATATATATATATATCTGTCCTGTATTTCTTCATTTTTGTGTCAAATTTTTCCTGATATTTTTCCCCCTGGAGACAAAGGGGGAAAAAAACAGCACTTGGCTAAGATGTTATGTGTGAAGGCACCATTTTTGTCTTCAGGGTAGATGGAGGAGCTGATAGGAAGAGGATGTTCTGACTTGTATGTGCAGTCTGATAAGTCCAGAAGCTGTGGTGTTTTGCAGGAGGAGAGAAGACAGATTTTTCTTTTCCCTGAGATGCAGAGAAAGAGCGCTGTGAATATTTTTTCCTCTACGCTTCAGGAGGTGTTCAGTTCCGTGAATGGCAGTTGGTGGATCCAAGCGCAGAGACTATTTTATTAGCTAGAGGAGATCATTTGTGGTCCAAATGGTCAAGATGTCTCATTTTTAATAGGTCAGATGGAATATTTTGCATATCGCTGTAGCTAGCTTATGCCAAGCAAACCATCAGAAGTAGGTTTGGATATAAATGCTCACTAGTGTGTTTAGGGTGATGTATTCAAGATGTCCGGATCAGTGAACGAATGGCGAAATGAAACACGGCTTTTAGCCCAATGTTGGTGGAATTTGCATTTATTAAGGTTATAACTGATCAGTTTTTTGTACCTATCACATCCATAACGTGCCACTGTAGTTCAGCTTTTTAAAAAATATATATATGATCAGTATATGATCTAATGCATTCTAATGACTGCATTACCCAGCTCATGCAATTTTCCAAAGTAGAGAGTGGGAAAAAAAACACTGGAAAGTGGAAAGAAGGTGAAGCAGACTAACAGAGATTTGGGCGAACACCATCATTTATCATTAAATATGACAGCCAACAGCCATCAAGTGCTTCCAAGAGGTGTTGAGCTGGATCATTTATACTGCCGGGTTTACAAAAAAAAAAACAGCAGTGTCTTAATTTCCTGCGGAGAATGAAGAAGAAAGGCAGTCTTTACCATCCCGAGCCACGGTGTTGTTATGGTCACTGCAGTGTCTCAGAACGCATAAAGAATCCAGCTGAGAACATCATCACAGGCCCCCTTGCATACATAAAGCTTTGATGGCCTCCCACTCATGTCATGGAGTCTCTACCTTATAGTCTAGCAGAAAGTATCAGCGCATCAGGGCTACAGCTTGTTCTCTGATATAGTCAGGTTGCTCAACACCCACCTCTGCACTCACACTGATTGACAGCGAAGAGAGTAACACGATCCCACCCACTCAAAGAGCATGGCCAATTACGCTCCCGTGGAATCCCATTTGGATGTGGCAGCATCAAGTTTTGTCCTCGTGATCATCATCCTCATTTTTTCCTTATAAGGTTATAATGTGTCCTGCATATGTATTTTATTGTGCTGCACGGTTTTTTCTGTGCCATACACTCACAGCTCTTTACTCTGTGTAAGTTGTAAGTACGTCTCGATTCTTGTATTATGTTGTCTTTCAGCGCGGTCCTTGAGGAACGACATTTTGTCCCACGTGTATACGAATGAGATGATAATTATACCTGTTTGACATAGAGATGAATGTGTATTTTTTGTGCTTAACTGGGCATGTAGGAACTGGGATCCTGTGGGACCCACACTCATGCAAATGGGAGCAGGCAGTTTGTACTCTAACGCAGGTGGTGCGGTTGGTAACGGCTTACTACTGCTTACTTGCTAACTGCTAACTGTGCAGTGGCCGAGAATGCGAAACAAAATAAGAGATCTTTAAAGAAAATAATTCCGAAAACAAAATATCGAATCCAGAAACAAAATAACTAGCCCGACGAAACTGAAGAGGTAGGTATAGTTTGCGAATGGAATACTTACTGCTGATTGGACAAGGCATCTGTCAATCAAGATATACAGGAAGTACAGCAGTCTGGTGTAAATGGGATGTGTGGTCAGTTAGATTAATATTATGTACGGTTTACATAAATATATTAGATTTCATTGCTTATGCCAAACTTAATTTAAACAAGCTTCTAATTGCAAAATTGAATTATGTGAACTGAGCGTGATCACACAGGATAAGAAATGTTTTTCGAGATGTTGGCACTGACAGGTGCTATAACTATAGTATTTAAATTAACATGGCGCAATTGTGTGATAGAATGGCGCGACGGTAATGTGGTTGTTGCAGAATGCCAGCAACTTGGGTTTAGTCCCTATCTCAGGGGATCAAAGCAATGATATCATATTTTGATGAGAAACATAATATTTTTATGTAAACCATACGTATAATTTTTCTTAAATGCTGTGGCTCAGGTGGTAGCGCAGGTTGTCCACTAATCCCATGGTTGGTGATTCATTTCTCGGCCCACATGACAAAGTGTCCTTGGGCAAGACACTAAACCCCAAGTTGCTCCTAATGGCAGGCTAGCACCTTGCATGGCAGCTTTGCTCATGGGTGAATGAGAAACAGTGTAAAGCACTTTGTAGAACCTCTAAGGTTAAAAGGCGCTATATAAGTGCAGACCATTTATCGTTTACAGCAGCCTGCTGTACTTTCTGTATATCTTGATTGACAGATGTCTCATCCAATCAGCGGAAAGTATTCCATTCACAAACTATACCTACCTTTTCTGTTTTGTCTGACTTGTTATTTTGTTGTCAGATCTGTTATTTTGTTTTCGGATTTGTTCATTTCATTTGCTCTTCTTGGCCATCATATATCTGCCTTATCTGGTCAGGTTTAAATGATTAAATTGTTAGTTTGTTAAATTGTAAAATTGTGTTTTGGAAATAAAAAATTAGGATATATAAATGATAAAATAGTGCTAATAACTGCAGGAGTAGGTGGGATTGGTGAGAATTCCTTTGACAACTGGTGGGATTGGGCAACATTTCTGTGGGCGTGGATAGGATTGGTCAGAAAAGTCTGTGGGCATGGCCAGGATCTTTCGGAATTCCTTCAGGTACAAGGAGGTGCTATAAATTGGTCAGAATTCCTTCAGAGTGGGCCGGATTGGTTGAAAATCCCATAGGAGTGGGCGGGAGTTCTCAGAAGTCCTTCAGCAGTCCTGGGCAGAATTGGTGCAAATTCCTTTGAGGACAGGTGGGATTGGTAAAACTTCCTGTGGGAGTAGGCACAACTGATCAGATTTCCTTCAGAACTGATTGGGACTGGTCAGACTTCCATCGAAAGCGGACAGGATCGGTCATCATTTCTTTTGGGAGTGGACAGGACTGGTGAAACAGTCTAAGAGAATACGCAGATTTGGTCAGAACTCCATCAGGAGCAGACAGAATTGCTAATCATTCTTTTGGGATCAGAAGGGTTTGGCTAAACTTTCTGGGGAAGCAGGCAGGATTGGTCAGAGTTTCTTCAAGAGTCGATGGGATTGGTCAGAAGTCCTTCAGGAGCAGAGAGGATTGGTCAGAAGTTCTTCAGGAGCAGAGAGGATTGGTCAAATTGTCAGGAAGTGTGGGCAAGATTGGTTGGAATTCCTTCACTGCAGACCTTTACTTTGCACAGCAGGAAGGAACCAGTGCTTGCTGCTGCAGTATCCAGGCTTTTGTCAAACCCATCAGTCTTCTTGAAGTTATATTGTACTCTTTCTCCTGCCTCAGGAAAATGTCTGAATCAGTCAGCTATGCACACATGCTGATGCTTACTTAAGTTGATGTTGTCATGGAAACAGGCTCCAGAACTGGTGGGAGGATAATGACAGGCAGCACTCATGTTACTTACTGGGATTGTAAGAGTTGAACGGCATGTAATCATATTCTAATACTTAAACACACATGTGCTCTTGGGATATTTCATTCACTCCCTTCCTCTTCTCTCTCTGCTCCCTGTGTAACGCAAACTGCATTCATAGAAGGATAGAAGGAAAAGGGAAGATAAAAGTATAAATTCCTCTAGAGTAGGAGCAGTGGGAGACATTTGAACTAAATTAAGTGGTACAGGAAGTCTTATATTGCTAATGTGGCTTTGAAATGAGGTTCATTAATAAGAACCGGTCCTCTCCTCTCTCGTGGTTTACATAAAAATTAATGTGAGTGTCTCTGAGGATGTGCATGTCTAAACGTGCTTTCCAGCTCATAAGTTGTATTCTGGATTCTGATTGGCTAGAAGTACAGCTGTGGGTCGGCTGTGGCTCAGGTGGTAGAGCGGGTTGTCCGCTAATCGTAGGGTTGGCAGTTCGATTCTCAGCCCACGTGACTCCACATACGGAAGTGTCCTTGGGCAAGATGCTGAACCCCCAAAAAGTTGCTCCCTATGGCAAGTTAGCGTGGCATGGCATGCTATGCATGGCAGATCTGCTACCGTTGGTGTGTGTGTGTGAATGAGACACAGTGTAAAGTGCTTTGGATAAAAGCACTATATAAGTGTGCCATTTACAAGTACAACTGCAAGTCACAGGTTTATATTAATGCTCTCGATCTAATACATTATTGTTTCCACGGTAGCGTTTCTACAGCGGATTTCATGCAGCTGATCACCTTAAAACTTTTTCTTCTTATTATGAACTTTCGACCTTGAGACTTCGTTCAAAGAGGGCAGATCGACGGAGGGCTGGATTTCCTGTCGCAACGAGAAAAGTGAGCCCTCTCCCAGACATCCGGAAAATCAAAGATATGCTAAATGCTTTGATGAAATATGCATCATAAAGATTCTGTCGAAGCGTGGGTAAAAATGTTGACAGCAAAGCACTTCAGAAACTTCACACCACTGATATAATGTGCCCTTGCAAGATGTCTAGATAAAAATCCGTGCAGGGGGAGAATATGCATTTTTTAAAAAGTGTCAAAACTTTTGTTCTTAGGTGCGATATAAGGATTATAAGGAGTTTAATGACTGGACGATTTCAGTCGATGCTTTGATTGATGAAACAACAATGGCATATGGTCTAATAGACAGGAATCTGAAATGATTTGCGCAGATTTTTTGAACTCGTAGATTTTAACTGCCACAATCCCCACCCCTTCCTCCCATCTCACATGCTCCTGAGTAGACGACTCATGGGGCAGCACCCTCGAGTTCTGTTAGGGTATATGAAGTTCAAGAATGACCTTAAAACAGTCAATTTCGACTGCAAGGGAGCGCAGATGCGTTCAAACATGTTGAGTTGTATAATTCACATAGACGGCACGGTGGATTAGCGGTTAGCACGTTTAACTTGCACCTCCATGGCTGGGGTCTTGAAACCTACCTCCACCCTGCTGCATGTTCTCCCTGTGCTTCAGGGGTTTCCCCCTGGTAATACAGTTTCCAAAGACATGGGTGTAGGTTGATTGGCACCTCTAAATTGCCTGTTGTGTATGTGATTGTCTCCTGCAATGGGTTGGAACCCTGTCCAGGGTGTCCCCACCTTGTGCCTACCCCAAGGATAGGCTCCAGGTCTGTGTAGGATAAACAGTATGGAAAATGGATGATTCATTCATTTCCACATTATATTTTTTTTACACACATTACCTTTATTTTCCTGTAGTTTGTCTGTTTTTATTTTCAGCTACATGGGAAATCGTTATTTCATGTTACTCACATGTGTAGATTTGCCATAAGGGCTTTAAGCAGAAGCTTTGGCAGAGATTTGTATTCAAGAGGACATGCAGAACATTAATGAAGAACATTCATGGATATTTCTGGATTAGGAGTCCTTCGGATTTGTTCTCTTCTCTTTTTCTTAACAGAATGCACTTAAAGACCTCCAAGATTAAGAGGTTTTCATGGCAAACATTTCTTTGTGAGAGGATCTACATGATTGTTTGTCGTAGCTGTTTGATATTCTCAGTGATGTGTCGGACTGTCCCTGTTTGCTTTATAGTGATACAGAACGATGTCTCCATCCCTTTTTAATGAGCTGTTTTATAGAATAACAAAGTAAGACTGTAATACTTCCAAACATCTCAAATAAACAGGCTAAGACTCATTGGTAATTCTAATGACTGCTGGAAAATGCATTTTCAAATCTTTTTCCTAAACCAAACTGCAGGCATACTGCTTTATATTATGCTTCAATACAATGAGCCAACCTCCAGGGTCCGGGGTTCGAGTCCCGCCGGGGCCCTGTGTGTGCGGAGTTTGCATGTTCTCCCCGTGCTGTGGGGGTTTCCTCCGGGTTCTCCGGTTTCCTCCCCCAGTCCAAAGACATGCATGGTAGGCTGATTTCCGTGTCTAAAGTGTCCGTAGTGTATGAATGGGTGTGTGAGTGTGTATGTGATTGTGCCCTGCGATGGACTGGCACCCTGTCCAGGGTGTACCCCGCCTTGTGCCCGATGCTCCCTGGGATAGGCTCCAGGTTCCCCACGACGCTGAAAAAGGAGTAAGCGGTAGAAGATGGATGGATGGATGGATGGATGAACAATGAGCCAACTAAAGGCTAACTGTCTGAAAGCATTAGCGTTATACTCGCAATGCTCGATGTAGTGCTAGTTCACAATTAAACAAACCATCGTTACATGACATAGGCTACAACAGAACACCTTTGGTACCATGTACGTGTTTAAACTCTGCGTATACTTTAAAAGACGAAACGATCAAGACAGTTTGAGCCAAATGACAAAATAGCGAAATGATTCATTCATAGTTAGCTGCTTGCTGGGGAAAATGACACTGATCTAGTATTACATTATTTTATGGTTTAGCCTACAGCTGTCTTCCTGATTTACAGTGGTGCTTGAAAGTTTTCTATATTTCTTTATAAATGTGACCTAAAACATCATCAGATTTTCACACAAGTCCTAAAAGTAAATAAAGAGAACCTAGATAAATAAATGAGACAAACACATTAAGCTTGATCATTTATTTATTGAGGAAAATGGCCCAGTATTACATATCGGTGAGAGGCAAAAGTATGTGCACCTTTGCTTTCAGTCTCTGGTGTGACCTCCTTGTGCAGGAATAAGTGCACATAAACATTTGGGGTAACTGTCGATCAGTCCTGCACATCGGCTTGGATGAATTTTATCCCGTTCCTCAGTACAGAACAGCTTCAGCTCTGGGATGTTGGTGGGTATCCTCACATGAACTGCTTGCTTCAGGTCCTTCCACAACATTTCTATTGGATTAAGGAGTTGGCCATTCCAAAACATTAACTTTATTCTTCTTTAACCGTTCGGTATTAGAAAGACTTGTGTGTTTAGGGTCGTTGTCTTGCTGCATGACCCCCTTACTCTTGAGATTCAGTTCATGGACAGATGTCCTGACATTCTCCTTAAGAATATGCTGGTATACTTCAGCATTCATTGTTCCATCAGTGATGGCGAGTCGTCCTGGCCCAGCTTCAGCAAAAACAAGCTCAAACCATGATACCATGATACTACCACCACCATGTTTCACAGATCTGATAAGGTTCTTATGCTGGAATGCAGTGTTTTCATTTCTCCAAACATAACACTTTACATTTAAACCAAAAATTCTATTTTGGTCTCATCCATCCACAAAACATTTTTCCATTAGACTTCTGGCTCGTCCACGTGATCTTCAGCAAACTGCAGACGGGCAGCAATGTTCTTTTTGGAGAGCAGTGGCTTTCTCCTTGCAGCCCTGCCATGCACACCATTGCTGTTCAGTGTTCTCCTGATGGTGGACTCATGAACATTAACATTAGCCAATGTGAGAGAGGCCTTTATTTGTTTAGAGGTTATCCTGGGTTCCTTTGTGATCTAATAGACTATTACACGTCTTGGAGTGATCTTTGTTGGTCTCCACTCCTGGGGATGGTTACAGTGGTCTAGAATTTCCTCCATTTGTACACAATCTGTCTGACTATGGATTGGTTTAGTCCAAACTCTTCCAGCCTGATGAGCATCAACAACCCTTTTTCTGAGGTCCTCAGAAATATCCTTCATTTGTGCCATGATACGCTCGAATAAACATGTTGTGAAGACCAGACATTTTCGGTAGATCCCTGTTCTATAAATAAAATGGGATGCTCATCCCACTGATTGAAAACACCTGACTCGTTTACCACTCAAAGATATGTAATATTGGATCATTTTCCTCAATAAATAAATGACCCAGTACGGAATTTTTGTCTCATTGGTTTCTCTTCATCTACTTTTAGGACTTGTGTGAAATGTGATGATGGTTTAGGTCATATTTATACAGATATATAGAAAATACAAAAGGGTTCACAAACATTCAAGCACCACTGTATGTCATTATTTCATTGTATTTGATCCTCTTCTTGGTTTTTCTTCATTTTGAAAAGCAAGACAGTTCCAAATTAACTTACGCAAGTCCCACCTGCAAGTGAAATTAGATGGGGCCCACTTTAGGGTGGTTTCCTGATATAATGTGCATTACTCATCATAGGCTTTCGATGAGTTTTACAGACTGAGCTTTAGTGAGTCTTTATTGGTCACATATACATCACAGCACAGTGAAATTCTTTTCTTCACATACCCAGAAGTTGGGGTCAGAGAACAGGGCATATGATACAGTGTCCCTGGAGCAGAGAGGGTTAAGGGCCTTGCTCACGGGCCCAACAGTGGCAGCTTGGCAGCACCAGGGCTTGAACACCTGACCTTCCGATCAGTAACCCAGAGCCTTAATCACTAAGCCACCACTGCCCCAAGCCACAAGCAATTGTCTGTCTTGTAGCTATGCCTCTGCTTATGTACTTTTTCTCTACATAACCTGGATTTCTCCGTTCAGATCGACTTTCCGTCTTTATTAACGTGCGCTCACTTCTCCACGCATTGATTTCTTGGGGAATTGTTTCACCATGCTACTCGGTCTCGGCTCCTTTCAACGTTGCTCAAATCGACTTGGGGAAAAAGCCGCACAAATTCCGTTTTGCCACACGGCCTGTGTTCAGTTACACTTAAATTGTCAGAAAAGTTGACAGTGATTAAAACGTAAATGTTTTGTTTGCGTCAGTAATCTCCCCCTACTGGCTGTTTTGAAATGAATCTCATGTACTGCTCAGGTATCATCTGACTGATCAGGTGATCGATAAGAACGTTAGTGCCTTTCCATGTCATGGCAGCGAATCAGCATCCATCCGTATTCATCCGTTGGCCTTTGGTAGCTTTGTTGGTATGTTTAATCAATATTAATTGTACATCTTCAATAGTATTTGATTATTTTTATTTTAGTATTTTGTCATCCATGCAGATGATTGTGTATGTTAGTTGAATTTCCTTGTCAGATTGCACGTGAGCCGTTCCTATATAAACAATAATGTATTAGAACCAGTGCATTAATAAGCTTAATAAACCTGTGACTCGCAGCTAGTCTACTATCTACATAGAAAACGAATCGACACCTTCTGACCAGTTAGAGTCCGGAATTCAGCATTGCTGTGGTGTGCATTTCTCATGGTTTGTGGTTGAGCAGGAGCTGGGTGTGTGCTGAACACACCATACATCACACACTTCACAGAGCTTCTGCTGCACAGCTCGTAGATCATGCCAGTGTTCCTCCGAGTGTGTCATCGTGTCACATTTATTCAGGGAGCTGTCGTCTGTGTGGAACAGGACTGTTGGATAAAGAGATTTGAGGCCCTGGTTGCTCTAAAAAAGAAGAGAGAGAGAGAGAGAGAGAAGTAAACAAGCATGTTCGTTCTATCAGAGCTGGCCATGTAACCGTTCACAGTATTTTTTTCTTTCTCATAAGGCAGGAAATCATTATTGTGTCAAACCTGTCAAAGCTGCCATGTTGTATGGTTAAACACGGTGTGTGTGGTGTGTAATCTAAAGAATCTGATGCCTTGGTCAAGAGAAAGCACTTCATTTCAGAAGTCATGAAGCGTCGTAAACAATGCGCCTGGGTAATTACGAGGAAATGAAAACATCTCTTATATTGGAAATTACAGGTCAAAGGAGAGGAGCGTGATTCAGAATACCGAACGTCCAAACCATCAACATGAATTATGCATTTTGTTTTCTTAATCAAGATAGTTACAGTAGTTCTCGCTTCTCGGCAAGGTGATTAACCCGATGTGATTTAATTAACTCTGCGTATGCTTGTGCGTAACTTTTTATGAAATCAAATAATAAGACTTTGTGATCCTGGTGTACATGCATATATATCACTTTTATGACATGACTAGCTGTGTAATTTTATTATATACTGTATGTAGATGAAATAGGGGGCACTGTGGCTTAGTGGTTAGCACTGAGGGATTGAATCCCACCTCCACCCTGTGTGCCCGGAGCTTGCATGTTCTCCCCGTGCTTCAGGGGTTTCCTCCAGGTACTCCGGTTTCCTCCCGCAGTCCAAAGACCTGCGCTGTAGGCTGTTCGGCATTTCCATGTTCCAAATTAAAAACCGCGTTTTTCAAAGTACACAATCGGTTCCAAATGTAGTTACAGGTGTATTATTTGAATATCATGAACTGGCATGTGAATTTAAACGGTATTAATTGAAATGGTTGTATAGTTGTTGGACTTCAGCGATGCAGAAGAGCGTTGTGCGACACTGCCTGGTTAGATACGGCTGTTTATTTAATTTAATAGCGATAAGCGCGACTTAAAGAAAACGTAGAATTCTGCTGTGGGCGTGTACGGTCAGAATACTGCATTTCAGCAGTTACAGTATCTCACAAAAGTGAGTACACCCCTCACGTTTTTGTAAATATTTGATGATATCTTTTCATGTGACAACACTGAAGAAATGACACTTTGCTACAATGTAAAGTATTGAGTGTACAGCTTGTGTAACAGTGTAAATTTGCTGTCCCCTCAAAATAACTCAACACACAGCCATTAAGGTCTAAACCGCTGGCAACAAAAGTGAGTACACCCCTAAGTGAAAATGTCCAAATTGGGCCCAGAGTGTGAATATTTTGTGTGGCCACCATTATTTTCCAGCACTGCCTTAACCCTCTTGGGCATGGAGTTCACCAGAGCTTCACAGGTTGCCACTGGAGTCCTCTTCCACTCCTCCATGACGACATCACGGAGCTGGTGGATGTTAGAGACCTTGTGCTCTTCCACCTTCCGTTTGAGGATGCCCCACAGATGCTCAATAGGGTTTAGGTCTGGAGACATGCTTGGCCAGTCCATCACCTTCACGCTCAGCTTCTTTAGCAAGGCAGTGGTCGTCTTGGAGGTGTGTTTGGGGTCGTTATCATGCTGGAATACTGCACACTGATCATGCTCTGCTTCAGTATGTCACAGTACATGTTGGCATTCATGGTTCCCTCAATGAACTGTATCTCCCCAGTGCCGCAGCACTCATGCAGCCCCAGACCATGACACTCCCACCACCATGCTTGACTGTAGGCAAGACACACTTGTCTTTGTACTCCTCACCTGGTTGCCGCCACACACGCTTGACACCATCTGAACCAAATAAGTTTATCTTGGTCTCATCAGAGCACAGGACATGGTTCCAGTAATCCATGTCCTTAGTCTGCTTGTCTTCAGCAAACTGTTTGCGGGCTTTCTTGTGCATCATCTTTAGAAGAGGCTTCCTTCTGGGACGACAGCCATGCAGACCAATTTGATGCAGTGTGCGGCGTATGGTCTGAGCACTGACAGGCTGAACCCCCACCCCTTCAACCTCTGCAGCAATGCTGGCAGCACTCATACGTCTATTTCCCAAACACAACCTCTGGATATGACGCTGAGCACGTGCACTCAACTTCTTTGGTCGATCATGGCGAGGCCTGTTCTGAGTGGAACCTGTCCTGTTAAACTGCTGTATGGTCTTGGTCACCGTGCTGCAGCTCAGTGTCAGGGTCTCGGCAGTCTTCTTATAGCCTAGGCCATCTTTATGTAGAGCAACAATTCTTTTTTCCAGATCCTCAGAAAGTTCTTTGCCATGAGGTGCCATGTTGAACTTCCAGTGACCAGTATGAGGGCGTGTGAGAGCAATGACACCAAATTTAACACACCTGCTCCCCATTCACACCTGAGACCTTGTAACATTAACAAGTCACATGACACCAGGGAGGGAAAATGGCTAATTGGGCCCAATTTGGACATTTTCACTTAGGGGTGTACTCACTTTTGTTGCCAGCGGTTTAGACATTAATGGCTGTGTGTTGAGTTATTTTGAGGGGACGGCAAATTTACACTGTTACACAAGCTGTACACTCACTACTTTACATTGTAGCAGAGTGTCATTTCTTCAGTGTTGTTACATGAAAAGATATAATCAACTATTTACAAAAAGTGTGAGGGGTGTACTCACTTTTGTGAGATACTGTATATGTAGGATACTCTTATCAAGCTGTGAAGATCGTGGATTTTTAATTTTTTTTGAGAGAGAACGCAATGAACTTAACAGAGAAATGACGAAGAAGACCTCACAGTTTTTTGTACCCGGGGAAAATGCAAAGGCTACTGTTGCCTGATGAGGCCTCATACTGTTAGGGTATCACATTTAAGACCATACTCTAATTAAGAAACTACCATGTAAACAGCAATTTTTACTTACCTTAATCTAATTAAGGTCACAATAAAAGTAAGCAATAATCTAATTAAGACAGGTGGAGTGCTCCTGTTTTAGTCACATTATGAACGTGTATTACAGACATGTAAACACCTTAATCACATTATGAACGTCGTGTGGGAGTTTTCACCGCATTTTGCGACAGGACACAATCACACACGGCAGTTTTACGTTTTAAGGCGAACAAGAGAGTTCGGCTGCGTCCCAAACCGCATACTTCCCTACTATAGGCCTGTAGTGGGGAAAAATACATGTATCTCGGCTACTATATAGACGGTAACTACGCGCTTTGGGACGCAGCCCACGGCTTCAAGTAGTCGTCTATTAGCACGTACAGCACGACAAATAATTAACTGCGCTTAAGGCGTTCGTAAAAATAAATAAATAAAAACACCCAAAACTGTATACGGTTCCATAACGAAGACGAACTGTATGTCGATACGTGAAATTCTGGAGGGACGTCGGACGGCGTGGCGCGGTGACGTAATGACGCGGGCTGTTAATCTAATTATGTTCTATAACATGTAAAACGCATACATGACAGGAGTATTCTAAAAGCGACTCATGTAAACACCTTAATCACATTATTATCTTACTCAGAGTAAGCTCAATAATTAGATTACTGCTGTCCATGTAAACGTAGTCACTGTTGATCGCGAAAGCAGGAAAACCTCATTCTATTAGTGAGAATTTAATAAAACCAGCTGCCAAAGTTATGACTGACATATTATTGAGAGAGAAACAAGCACTGAAATGAACAAGGTACCCCTGTCCAGTGACACTGTCCATCGGCTAATAGCAGCTATGTCTGAAAACATTAAAAATCAGCTGGTGACACGTTTACGCCAAACGTGAGTCTGTGACAATGGTTAATAAACTCAACAAGTCTTTTTAAAGTGAAGAAATGATACGTGAACATACAAAACGTCTTTTTCATACTGAAGGCTTTCGCGTGGGAAAGTTCTCACCTGTCTATTTGAACCGCGCGATGAGGTCAAGTTCTCAAAGTGCATCAAAGGGATGAACTGTATGACAGATTCCATGACTTCCTATGGCTCACAAAATTCCCGTACCTGGCTGCTGTTTTCACCGTTCTCAACGCATTGAATTTAGCACCGCATGGAAAAGCCGTGACTCTCCCGACGCTCACGGATTTTCTCTTCACTGCTGAAAAGGTGCTGGATGACGATACAGTTGCAGTGAAGACCTTCACTCGCAATTGGGAAGATATTTCCCAGAATTGGATGTAGGCCTTGAGTGGATCAGAAATCCATTTGGGGACAAAACGCACCTTGAACATGTCAGTTCCGAGCTTTCAGGAAGAGAGGGCGACAGCCTTGTGGAAATCGCATCAGGTGGAGAGCTGAACATGACTTTTAGAGAGAACTCTTTGATATACTTTTGGGTCCACATCCAAGCTGAGCATCCTGAGCTGGCTGACTCTGCTCTGAAACTGTTGATGCCATTGTCAAACACCTACAACTGTGAAATTGGATTTTCCACGCGTGTTGGTCTGAAATCAAAGCAGCGAAACCAGATCAATGTCACCACTGATATGAGACTAAAACTCTCCAGTTTCGAACCAGACGTGGCCTTACTGATGTCTCAGCAAAAGCAGCTCCATTCTTCCCATTAAGAGAGCGAAAACATGACAAAACTAAACGTGAGTTTTAAAACTGTCATTTTACATTAGGCTACAGTGTTAAATTGCATATTGTTTTTGGTGAAATTCTGGGTTAAATGGTCCATGAATTCTTTTTTTCATCGTTTCATTGATCCTTGGTGTGAAAACGATTGAGAAACACCGATTTATATTTACATTGAATGTTTTGAACATCCATGAAACAAGTTCCTGTTCTCACTTACGTTAATAGCAGCTAGAAACAGTGGTTCCATCACCAGCCTTCTCTTTAATCCCATGCTGGAAAAACCAATTCTGATTGGTCAAAAGGTGACGGTTTTCTATTCATTTTCTATAACAGCACATCCGACAGGAGCGCATATAACACGTTATCGTTTCTATAGTAACAGCTCATTCACTGGGACGTGTACGGCGGACGCTCCACATAAACGGATTAAAAAAAACATGTAGTCATTGATATGGTGAAGTTCTCGACTTTCACCTTCATCAGAAACTTTCTCCGTCAGTTCGAGCTCACAAAGAAGGCTGATGTTTGGCAAAGAAAATCATTTGTTCTGTCTATGCTGTCACAGCTTGTGCAAAATTCAGTATGTCCTTCTCTTAAACTGCAGTCAGAGAGGATCAGGTCAAAGCACACAGAATGCGAGAGAGAGAGAGAGAGAGAGAGAGAGAGAGAGAGAGAGAGAGAGAGAGAGAGATGTGAATATGAATGAAGGAAGGACGGATGTGTATATTGTCAAAGAAAAAGCAGCAGGACAAAAAAGTTCTTCTTAGATATTCACCCCTTGTCTCCTGCATCTCTTTCAATTTCAGGCTCTTCCAGTGCCTGTACATCACTGTGGAGTGGAGGGGGCAGATACAGGAGAGAGAGAGAAAAAGAAAGAAAGAAAAATACATAGAAATACCTAAATAAATAAAGACAAAGTCAGAAAGAAAGAAAGGCCAGGTGTCATACACAGGGGAAAGAAAGAAAAAAGAAATAAAGGAAGGAAAAATAATTAAAGAAAGAAAAATAAATAAATAAACGCACACACCTAAATAAACAAACAAATAAATAAAGACAGAAGAAATAAATGCAAGGTGTCATACAGCGCAAATAAGAAGAAAAGAAAAAAAAGAAAGAAAGGAAGAAAAACAAACAAACAAACAAATAAAAAGAAACCTGAAAGAAGCAAAAGTAAGTACATAAAAAGGAAGGAAGGAAGAAAGAAAAAAGGAAAGAAAGAAAGGCAAGGTGTCATAAAGGGGATATAAAGTAAGAAGGAAGAAAGTAAGGAAATAGACAAAAGGAAATAAATAAGTGAATGAATTAATTAACAAATATAAACAGAAAGACAGAAAAGTAATTGAATAAAAAGAAAATTATGAAAGAATGAATGAAAGAAAGAAAAAAGTAAGGAATAAAGATAAAGAAAGGCAAGGTGTCATATACAGCAGAAAGAAAGAAAGAAAGAAGCAAAGAAACAAAGAGAAAATTGAAATAAAAACAAACTGAGAGACTGATATCTAGTGATAAGAGACAGACACAGAGTTCTTCTCAACCAGAAACTGAAGAAACAGGTGAAGTGTGTTTGTCGCTCACAGAGACCAGTTCAGAAACAATCAAATAGTATTAAAAGAAGTGTTAATGAGCTGTGTATGAAAGCGTTAATGCAGTGTGTATGAGTGTTAATGTGTGTATGAGTGTTAATGTGTGTATGAGTGTTAATGTGGTGTGTATGAGTGTTAATGTGATGAGTATGAGTGTTAATGTGATATGTATGAGTGTTAATGTGGTGTGTATGAGTGTTAATGTGGTGTGTGTGAGTGTTAAGGTGTGTGTGTGTTAATGTGGTGTGTATGAGTGTTAATGTGGTGTGTATGAGTGTTAATGTGGTGTGTGTGAGTGTTAAGGTGTGTGTGTGTTAATGTGGTGTGTATGAGTGTTAAGGTGTGTAAGAGTGTTAATATGGTGTGTGTGAGTGTTAGTGTGTGTGTATGAGTGTTAATGTGATATGTATGAGTGTTAATGTGGTGTGTATGAGTGTTAATGTGATATGTATGAGTGTTAATGTGATATGTATGAGTGTTAATGTGGTGTGTATGAGTGTTAATGTGGTGTGTGTGTGAGTGTTAAGGTGTGTATAGAAGTGTTAATGTGGTGTGTGTGAGTGTTAAGGTGTGTATAGAAGTGTTAATGTGGTGTGTGTGTGAGTGTTAAGGTGTGTATGAGTGTTAATGTGGTGTGTATGAGTGTTAATGTGGTGTGTGTGTGAGTGTTAAGGTGTGTATAGAAGTGTTAATGTGGTGTGTGTGTGAGTGTTAAGGTGTGTATAGAAGTGTTAATGTGGTGTGTGTGAGTGTTAATGTGGTGTGTGTGAGTGTTAATGTGTGTATGAGTGTTAATGTGGTGTGTGTGAGTGTTAATGTGTGTATGAGTGTTAATGTGGTGTGTATGAGTGTTAATGTGTGTGTGAGTGTTAAGGTGTGTATGAGTGTTAATGTGGTGTGTGTGTGAGTGTTAAGGTGTGTATAGAAGTGTTAATGTGGTGTGTGTGTGTGAATGTTAAGGTGTGTATGAGTGTTAATGTGGTGTGTGTGTGAGTGTTAAGGTGTGTATGAGTGTTAATGTGGTGTGTGTGTGAGTGTTAAGGTGTGTATGAGTGTTAATGTGGTGTGTGTGTGAGTGTTAAGGTGTGTATAGAAGTGTTAATGTGGTGTGTGTGAGTGTTAGTGTGTGTGTATGAGTGTTAATGTGGTGTGTGTGTGAGTGTTAAGGTGTGTATGAGTGTTAATGTGGTGTGTGTGTGTGTGAGTGTTAAGGTGTGTATGAGTGTTAATGTGGTGTGTGTGTGAGTGTTAAGTTGTGTATGAGTGTTAATGTGGTGTGTGTGTGAGTGTTAAGGTGTGTATGAGTGTTAATGTGGTGTGTGTGAGTGTTAATGTGTATGTGAGTGTTATGTCCACTGTTCCCTAAAAGCAGCTGAGAATGATAGTGTAGAGAGAACTAGACCACGTTCCTCTCATTTGTACATTCATCTTCACTAACTATCATTATTTCTGCGCTATTAACCAAACACTAATTCGAAATGAACTGCTTACTGACACTGAGATCCTAACACACACACACACACACACACACACACACAGACACACACACTAATCAACACTGTACTGTGTTAATAGGCTTAATCCTTTTGTAAAACACAGAACCGTTTGTTTTATAACGTTGGAACATGTGCATGTTCTCGAGTCGTGTTGAGTGTTTCAGGAAATGAAACGTTGTGGATCGATTCCTGCTGTTTGATATCACACGTCTTTTTTACCTGAAGCTGCTAACTCTGCTAACACTGCTAATACTGCTAACTCTGTTAACACTGCTAATACTGCTAACTCTGTTAACACTGCTAATACTGCTAACACTGCTAATACTGTTAACACTGCTAATACTGCTAACTCTGCTAATTCTGCTAATACTGCTAACTCTGTTAACACTGCTAACTCTGTTAATACTGCTAAGCCTGTTAACACTGCTAACCCTGCTAACACTGCTAATACTGCTAACACTGCTAATACTGCTAACTCTGTTAACACTGCTAATACTGCTAACTCTGTTAACACTGCTAATACTGCTAACTCTGTTAACACTGCTAACTCTGTTAATACTGCTAAGCCTGTTAACACTGCTAACCCTGCTAACACTGCTAATACTGCTAACTCTGTTAACACTGCTAACCCTGCTAATACTGCTAACTCTGTTAACACTGCTAATACTGCTAACACTGCTAATACTGTTAACACTGCTTATACAGGGGAAAGAAGGAACAAACGTGATGGAAAGAAAGCAAGAAAGAAGGAAAGGAAGGAAAAGGAAATAATGAAAAATAAGTACCTAAAAAGAAAGAAAGAAAGAAAGAAAGAAGAAGTAAGTAAATACAAAGCCACGTTGTCATATGCAGGGGAAAGGAAGGAAGAAAAAGCAAATAAAGAAAGAAAGGCAAGGTGTCTTATACAGGGAAAAGAAAGGAAGAATGAAAAATAAGTACCTGAAAAGAAAGGAAGGAAGGAAGGAAGGAAGGAAGGAGGAAAAAGAAGCACCTAGAAAGAAAGAAAGAAAGAAAGAAAGAAAGAAAGAAAGAAAGAAGGAAGGAAGGAAAAAAAATAAAGAAATGAAAAAGAAGCACCTAAAAAGAAAGAAAGAAAGGAAGGAAAAAGAAAGAAAGGAAGAAGAAGTACCTAAAAAAAAGAAAGAACACAAAAAATGAATAAATAAACAAATACAGACACAAAGTAAAGAAGCAAAGAACACTATCTTCAGTCTTCCACATACACTACATGAGCTCACAGACACTGTGATTGGCTAGTGTCACTATGATTGACAGGTGAGCGAGTATGCCCCTCCCACTCTCTCAAGAGACCACGCCCTTTTCCTTTCTATTGGTTCAGAAGCCAAATGTTTAAAGGGGAACACAGATGAAATTGGTGCACAGCGAAAGTAACTGTCTTTTACGCCCGACATAGCAAGGGCTCAAAAATCCTCAATGGGATGACTAAACCATAAATATTGGCACCTTGTGATGTGGTGGTTACTATTAAAAGTAAAGTGCTTTTGCTTGAAACGAAACAATGGTTTGTCATATATTTCATATCAACCGAATACGACCGAGCGTTTACATTTCATATTGAGTTTCCTGAGCCTTTAGCACTTACAGCTCTTGCGTGGATGTGTTTTTAGCTTTTATTTCAATGTAATACTCTTATCCAAAGGCCTCTCTTGGTTCAGAGGCCTCCAGCCATCTCCATTTCTGGTTATTTAATAGAACGATGCTGTGCGGAGACAGCGTTACAGAAAAGTCCTTAAAGTCCTGCTGGTTGGATGAGCTGTCAGGGATGAAGGGGGATTTTCAGTGTGTGAACCAGAAGTTCAGAAGAAGAAATCTTAAGCTAATTTTCAATTAGTCTTTCCATGGATCATGGGTTATTAACTAGCTATTCTACTTTTTTCCCAAATAACTTTCAGTTCACAGATTCCATAGTTTCGGATAGTTTTGATTCGGGACGGAGAAAAAATTCTGGGAAGCAATGCATTTCAAAAATCAGAACTTAGTTGATCATTATAAGTAATAAATATGAACCATTTTCTCAGTCACTGTGTTTGTATGCGAGCTTCTGGTGTGAGACTGGACATAAATGAATAAGGTCGTAAGTTAATATTTCAAGGCCTTGTGGGTACAAATTATTACGTTGTGGCCATGATATTCCAAATTCACTGTCGGACGTTAATACTGCATATCGTGGAATATCAGAGTTAATATGTGGTGTACAGTTAATTATTTGGTGGGTAGGGTGAAACATCTACCCACTTTGAGAATTCACTTAAAGGTGACTTGGGATAATGGTATATTCATGTTCTAAAGCCACTGACTGTGTGCCTCATTCATTTTAAAATAGTTCCCATGAGTTAACTACAGTACTCTGCGCCCACGGAATTGACCCCGAAAAAAAACGTAACCCGTGACATTAATATATGAATTTGTGGCTGCACCTTATGAAAAAATAACCACCATGTCACCTCGGTATGTTTATGTAGAAATTCTGAGTTATTTGAACTTGCCTCAAGCAACGTTTAACACATTTGGGATCCGTGCAGTTGTTCCATTTAAAGCCGCTGAAAAGCAGTGCAGTTATTAAAAGCTTAAATTTTGAAGATTGCAGAGCACGACCAGGCTATGTTGTCGTCGTCCCCTAAAGTTTGGAAACAGTTAAAGCTAGGAACAGTGGAAGCTCAGGTTTGAAGATTCTGAGGTTGAAGTTTGTGGGTTCAAATGTCACAAACTAGCTACAGATGCCCCACCGACAACCTGCTAAAACATCTGTGGCTTATTGTACACTTCTCTGGCTACAAGATTCAGCATCTTGAAGGTTGCCATCTGCAATATAGACGACTGTGCGCGGGTTTATGAAAAAGTTTTGCAAGTTATTACCACAGAATTGAAACATGTTCGGTGCATTTAGACTGTGTAAGTTACTCCTGAGTTCTGTTTGGAAGAGTAAAGGAGTGGAAATAGATTCAAACTTGTAGAATACAGCGAACGTGTTATGTTTTTCTCTTACGGACGTCAAGCTTGATCAAACTGCACGTTAAATTTTGGTTCACACTGCATTGGAAACTTCTAAATCCCTGCCATGGTGTAAGGCTGTAGAAATTGTGTTCTTTTGAATTAACACCAGGGCATCTCCGTCTTTCTCAGAAAGGAGGAAGGAGGGCGCGCGGTGGATTAGCGGTTAGCACGTTCTCCAGGGTCGGGGGTTCGATTCCCGCCGTGGCCCTGTGTGTGCGGCGTTTGCATGTTCTCCCCGTGCTGCGGGGGTTTCCTCCGTGTGCTCCGGTTTCCTCCTCCAGTCCAAAGACATGCACGATAGGCTGATTGGCATGTCCAAAGTGCCCGTAGTGTGAGTGTGTATGTGATTGTGTCCTGCATTGGATTGCCAAGGTGTACCCCCTTGTACCCGATGCTCCCTGGGATAGGCTCCAGGTGCCCCCGTCCCAGTAGGATAAGCGGTATAGAAAATGGACGGATGGGAATTTTGGAAGGCAAGATTACAACTAAGTGGTGGAAATACTGCTTTCTATACAGCCTGCAATTAGCAGCCATTAGAGCTCTGCTTATAATTCTCTGCAATTTGGTCCAAATGCCTCATAAGCATTATTATAGTGTCTAGTAATGCATCATAAAGTTCTAATTATAATATCCACATAAACCTCCAGATAAGTACTACAGTTTTAGTAGAGTCCTAAGGATAAATACAATCTGTTGTAGCAGTGAAAGAGATTATTTTCCTACAACAGCATGGCAAGGAGTGTTTTATTCCTTACTACACCTTCTGACCAATCAGAATCTAGAATTCAACTAGTCTACCCGCTGTACACCTCAAACCCTGCTGATTTTGTGATTTATCTGTGGTATAATATTATTTCCTGTACTCCATTTCTCCATATCGCACAATACAGCAACGATGTCTGTGAAATAAGATTAGTTGCTATTTCATTGCCCATAGCCATTTGTTCCACGCAGATACGTTAAATATTATTTATCATGAACAAGCATTATTTCCTTTGGGCCCAACGCCATGTAATAAGATTCAAGAAAGAATTACAAGAAAGGTCTCATGAGGTAAAATAGTAAGAGGAACTGCAATCGATATCATTTAGAGAGTGTTTCAGAAAAAGATTACGAATATATATATATATATATATATATATATATATATATATATATATATATATATATATATATATATATTCGTGAGGGAAAAAAAGTATTTGATCCCCTGCTGATTTTGTACATTTGCCCACTGACAAAGAAATGATCAGTCTATAATTTTAATGGTAGATTTATTTGACCAGTGAGAGAATAACAACAAGAAAATCCAGAAAAACGCACGTCAAAAATGTTATAAATTGATTTGCATTTTAATGAGGGAAATAAGTATTTGACCCCCTCTCAATCAGAAAGATTTCTGGCTCCCAGGTGTCTTTTATACAGGTAACGAGCTGAGATTAGGAGCACACTCTTAAAGGGAGTGCTCCTAATCTCAGTTTGTTACCTATATAAAAGACACCTGTCCACAGAAGCAATCAATCAATCAGATTCCAAACTCTCCACCATGGCCAAGAGCAAAGAGCTCTCCAAGGATGTCAGGGACAAGATTGTAGACAATCTTCTTGTACACAAGCTCATCTTGTACACAAGTCTGGAATGGGCTACAAGACCATTGCCAAGCAGCTTGGTGAGAAGGCGACAACAGTTGGTGCGATTATTCGCAAATGGAAGAAACACAAAAGAACTGTCAATCTCCCTCGGCCTGGGGCTCCATGCAAGATCTCACCTCGTGGAGTTGCAATGATCATGAGAACAGTGAGGAATCAGCCCAGAACTACACGGGAGGATCTTGTCAATGATCTCAAGGCAGCTGGGACCATAGTCACCAAGAAAACAACTGGTAACACATTACGCCGTGAAGGAGTGAAATCCTGCAGCGCCCGCAAGGTCCCCCTGCTCAAGAAAGCACATATACATGCCCGTCTGAAGTTCGCCAATGAACATCTGAATGATTCAGAGGACAACTGGGTGAAAGTGTTGTGGTCAGATGAGACTAAAATGGAGCTCTTTGGCATCAACTCAACTCGCCATGTTTGGAGGAGGAGGAATGCTGCCTATGACCCCAAGAACACCATCCCCACCGTCAAACATGGAGGGGGAAACATTATGCTTTGGGGGTGTTTTTCTGCTAAGGGGACAGGACAACTTCACCGCATCAAAGGGACGATGGACGGGGCCATGTACTGTCAAAACTTGGGTGAGAACCTCCTTCCCTCAGCCAGGGCATTGAAAATGGGTCGTGGGTGGGTATTCCAGCATGACAATGACCCAAAACACACGGCCAAGGCAACAAAGGAGTGGCTCAAGAAGAAGCACATTAAGGTCCTGCAGTGGCCTAGCCAGTCTCCAGACCTAAATCCCATAGAAAATCTGTGGCGGGAGCTGAAGGTTCGAGTTGCCAAACGTCAGCCTCGAAACCTTAATGACTTGGAGAAGATCTGCAAAGAGGAGTGGGACAAAATCCCTCCTGAGATGTGTGCAAACCTGGTGGCCAACTACAAGAAACGTCTGACCTCTGTGATTGCCAACAAGGGTTTTGCCACCAAGTACTAAGTCATGTTTTGCAGAGGGGTCAAATACTTATTTCCCTCATTAAAATGCAAATCAATTTATAACATTTTTGACATGCGTTTTTCTGGATTTTCTTGTTGTTATTCTGTCTCTCGCTGTTCAAATAAATCTACCATTAAAATTATAGACTGATCATTTCTTTGTCAGTGGGCAAACGTACAAAATCAGCAGGGGATCAAATACTTTTTTCCCCTCACTGTATATATATATATATATATATATATATATATATATATATATATATATATATATATATATATATATATATATATCGTATTTTAAAGCGCTTTTGAAACATCCCCAAACTTCATTATTACCCTGGCAGACAGTGAGAGAAAGATAAATGACTCTGTGGTAGATGGACACTCAAATATTTCTGCGACATACATCTTTATCGGAAATAAAATGCACCGCCTGAAATATAATCTGGTGTTAATGGATATGATGGCCGTAAAACATCATCACAGTGAATGATGGAGCTGTGTGGATATTTAGAGACTCGATTGAGACTTTATGATCTTTCTTCCACAGCCAGAGGCTTCAGTAACAGAGCCATCCAACATAAATAACGTCCACTTTACCAGAAACCATCACTGTGCAATACGATCTAGTTCCACTCCTCCACATGGTTCCACTCTGCTGGGCTCTGATTGGGTTTCTAAAGGAAGGTTAGAGATGTCAATACAGCCATCATTAATCAAGTTTGATGTTTTACTGTAAGACTCCCAGAGGGCTGATATGCTGTAAGGACATCCGCCTTGGTCAAAAACAAGCTGCACAGACTGGAACAACCATCTACATTTGGTTCTTAAACTCACTTTTGGCTACAATGCATGTTAAATTTCATTACAGATGGATGGATGGATGGATGGATGGGTGCATGGTTAGATGAATGTAGAATGGGAAGGACCAATACATGGATGGATGAATGGATAAATAGATGGGTGTATGAGTGAAGAGTGAATAGATGGATGGATGGATGGTTAGATGAATATAGAAAGGGATGGAGCAATGGATGGATGCATGGGTGGATATACTATTTGTTCAAACACAGCATTAATTGTGGGAATGAGAAGAACTTGATGTCATTATGGATGAATGAATAGGCATAGGGAATAGATAGATAGATGGATGGATGGTTACAGGGTTAGAGAAAGAGGTGGATGGAGGGATAGTTGGGTGAATATAGAGAAGGATGGCCCAATGTATGAATGCATTGGTGGGTGGATGGATGGTAGGATGCATGGTTAAAGGTACAGAGAAAGAGCTGGATGAATGGATCAATGCATGGAATAGGTGAATGCTTGAATGGATGGTTTGATTTATAGATTGTTTGATGAATAGAGATGGATGGATGGATGGATGGATGGATGGATGGATGGGTGGGCAGCACTGTTTGTCCACACACAACATTTATTGTGTAAATGAGAAGAGCTTGATTTCATTATGGATGGATGAACAGACAAATGGAATAGATGGATAGATAGGTGGTTAGATGGATAGAGTAAGAGGTAGAGATGGATGGATCCATGGATGAAATAGGTGGATATATGAAAGTAATCATGGATGGTTGGATGAATAAACGAGGGGTGGATGGATGGATGGAAGGGTCCATGCATGAAATGAGTGGATGAATGAATGGATCAGTGGATGGTTGGATGAATAAAGAAAGGGTGGGTGGATGAATCGATGGATAGTTCGATGAATATAGAGAAGGATGGCCCAGTGTGTGAATGCATGGATGGACAGATGGTTAGAGGAATCGAGATAGAGCTAGATGAATGTATTCATGCATGAAATGGGTGGATGCTTGAAAAAGAGATGGATGTATGGATGGATGTATAGTTGAAGAAACAAACTGCATCTGTAGAGGTATATGATCCTTAAAGATTCTTCAGTTGTACCTCTTAAAAGTTTTACTGTTTAAAAACTGGTTTAACGTGAACACACAAGTCCACACACTGGGGAAAAAAAAAAAAAAAAAAAAAAAAGCTCGTTGAATTGACAATTCAGATTCGTACATCAGTTCCACGTGATTCAATTGAGTTACATTAACATCATTTGTTTTCGTACTTCAGACATGATTTGATCATATATTTACTCCGAATAGAGTTAAACTTCACCTGAGCTGATTGCTGGTGTTCTACAACAGCACATAACCACTGCGTTATTCTACCACACACTGTTTACCCATGTTTACTTAAATACTATAGTTATAGAACCCCTACTGTGTGAATCCATCAAAATGAAACCAAATATTCTAACATTTTATATGTTCATTTAAACATGTGGCAACATTTATCAAATGTGTTGTTACAGAAAGAGCATATTCCCAAGGTGATTTACACATCCTGATGATCACGGATACTCAGAGGTGGGTAGTAACGCCCCACGTTTACTTCATTACGTTTACTTCAATAACTTTTTGAAAAAAAGGAATAACTTTTAATAGTTAACTGGCCACACGTATACTCTTACTCAAGTTCATTTTTAACCACAGAAATGTACTTTTACTTCGCTAGATTCGGTGCCGTTCCTCCGTTACTGTGAAATATTAATGAATATATGTGGTTTTAATAATTAGTTTAAATGATGTATAATGAAGTCGCGAGCCTCGCGATACACTGCAGTGGTCTGACACAACAACCGCTCACGTTTTAGCATTCTGGAGAGGGGGAAGAAGCGAGCGTGTCAGACACACAGAGTTCTCATTTCAAGCAAAACAAGACTGCATCTTCACAAAAAAATAACAAAAGTGCCTATTGGGCAGTGAATGCACAGGAGAGGACTCTGGTGGTCCGATCATACTGGGCTATGAGCTTGTTTATTTTGCGTGCCCTCACCTCAGACTGCTGTGCATTTGTTTGCTAAAAGATCTGTGCTCTGTCTCGTAATGGCGCTTCACGTTGGCACTTTATATTAGAGCCATGGTCTCTGAACATATCAGGCAGAGTGATTTGACACTCGCTGTGGGAAGGATAATGGCATGGCCGCTTAGGGATTCTGTAGGATTGGGTTCAGCAACAAAGAAATTCTTTGTGTTTTTGAAGAGGAGGAATCCTGCAACTTTTTTGCCAGAGAGTTATTGATGCATGGATCTCCCCTTCCCCCCAAATATTATCACCTCTCAACAGCGCTTCTCTTTGAGTAAAATGCTTTTGCCTCCATTGCGATGTCATAGACTGCAAATACGTACAAATAACTTGAACTGGATAGAATTTATATGACTCCAAGTTTTATGCTTCTGCTCCTCCCTTTCATTGGGGTGGCTGTGGTTCAGGTGGTAGATGAATCCTCCAGTACATGTGCATGTGAATCCAAAGCTACTCAAGCTACAGTAAGTGAGCATATGCTTTTTACTCTCGGGATTGCCCAATTAAACAAAAAAATGCATTGTCATTGTAAAATAATGTTACAAAGCATTCCTTTATTTTTTGATCTACAGTCAATAAAATTTAAACTGGAAAATGAAATGGTCGGCTGTACAACTGCACCTATTTCTGGATAATGCTGGATCTAAATATTCTACATAACGAATAAAAATCACAAACATGACACTTGTCAATAAAACAGTGTTATATATTAAATTCAAAAATATGTGATATAATTGTCTTGAATATCTCTGCAGCACATCAACAATATAAACGGGGCGTCCATCAACTGTCGGAGTTCAAATTTAAATTATTTAGTTACTGCTGTTTCTGAATAAATAAGTATTATGTTTTATTTGATGAGAAGCTGTACTAAATGACAAATAACCTAAACATCACAAACAGGACACTTGTAAATAAAATAATTTATTAGAGATCCTTAAAATAAAAAGAAACCTGTAATAATTGTTGGAATTATATGAATGGATGACAATGACTTGCTAATAGTCCATCACCTGAATCTTTCTAATTGACATTGGCCTCCAGTCAGTGTTGTTCACGCCCCTAATGGCCACCTATGTATGCATGGATAAATACAAATGATCCGTCTGTAAAGGCAAAAAAAAAATGACCCAGATCAGCAAAGTGCATTCAACTCACCTGTTGGTTATTGCATGAAGCACAACGAATGAATTTAAATTCTTAGAACCGTGCCTGCAGGGTAACGCGTGATCACACGGCGTGAAAAAAATGTGCGTTCTTAAAGGCCACATCTGTATGTAGAACGCTATGACAGTGTTTTCATATCAGAAAGGCTTCCAAAAAGAGTTGGATGGTTGAAACAGCGAGTGAATAACTATTCTGTACTTCAATAATAAATGTACAGGTATGGACATTTTTGAACCTTTAGGAGTTCCCTCAGGGCGCACGGTGGCTTAGTGGTGAGCACGTTCGCCTCACACTGCCAGGGTCAGTGCGGGTTCGATTCCCGCAGCTCTGTGCGTGCGCGGGGTTTGATTATTCTCCCCGTGCTGCGGGGGTTTCCTCCGGGTACTCCGGTTTCCTCCCCCAGTCCAAAGACATGCATGGTAGGCTGATTGGCGTGTCTAAAGTGTCCGTAGTGTATGAATGGGTGTGTGAGTGTGTATGTGATTGTTCCCCTCTGATTGTGTATGGATTAGCACCCTGTCCAGGGTGTACCCCGCCTTGTGCCCGATGTTCCCTGGGATAGGCTCCAGGTTTCCCCGTGACCCTGGAAAGGATAAGCGGTATAGAAGTTGGATGGATGGATGGAGCTCCCTCAAAGGGACAACCCAAGAACCCTAGCATTAAATGACCTAAATGTTCAGGACGTGTCTGGTGGATTTTGGTATTCTTTGTGTTTTTTTCTTATCCAGTTTAATCTGTCCTGTGATCTCAATTGATTTAGAAATTGAATCCCAAAATGTATAAACTCAAATTTATTCCACGCATGCGTGACTGTGGATTTACGACTACAGCAGCTCCTAGCAGCAACACCACATTGGCAGAATTGTATTTTCTCTCCTGACTCAATAATCCCAATTATTTCATGTTAAACATATAAACCTTGTATCCTGCAGCTTTAGCCGTGAAGTCGAAGTTCTTTTGTGTGTTTTGTGCGTTTTCAGATAAACACATTATCATCTCTAAGGGGAAACAGCAACACAATTTCTCATGCACGTTGTTTCTCTAATGCATTTCGGTATTTCTGGTTATTTCCGTGTTTTTGTAAGAACAGTATATCTTCCAGATAAATAAATGTAGCTCAGTGTTTATTGAACAAAATCACAAAGGTGATATCCTATTCCTGTCTCCATAAAATGATTGTTTTTCTGTACCATTGCGGCTGGAAAAAAAAGAGAAAGAATAGAAAACACAGCTAGCAAGGGTCTGAGACAATATTATGCTGTTATTACACTTTGTTTATAGCTTCATTCACCAAATAGCTCCTGCTTGTACAATTCCTGTGATTTCTGCATGAGATATTCATTCATTTTCCTCCTTTGCTCTACAGCACATGGTTTCCCTTTCAGGAAAGAACATTAGAAATCAATTTTGCGTCAATGTGTGAACTCAGCTTTTTTTGTGTGTGCGTGCGTGTGTGTTACTGTATGAAGATGGTGTGTAACCCAATTGTGTTCACTGACAGCCACAACAGGGTATTACAGTTCATTATATTTGAACATTACAGCCTTTTCCCTGCATTTATTCACCAAGCGTGGTTGTGTTTTAAGACGTGGGGGTTGCTTTAAAACGTAAAATATGGATTAGTCTGTATTTAAAATGCAGGGATATTCGACAACAATAAATGTAACTGTAAATGGATGAAAAGTACAGCATTTGGTGTTCTTTAATGCATGGAAATGTGTAATCATTTTTGGCCACAATGTGTGTTGAATTTTATTATCGATGGATGGATGGATGGATGGATGGATGGATGGATGTTTAGCTGAATATAGATAGGGAGGGACCAATGGATGGGTGTATGGATGGATGGATTGATGCATGAATGGATAAATGGAAGGATGAATGGGTGGAGAGTGTATGTATGTATGGATGGATGAATATAGAGAGGGATGGACAGATTGATGGATGGTAAAGAGTGGATGGATGGAAGGATGGAGGGATGCATGAATGGATAAATGGAGGGACGAATGGGTAAAGAGTGTATGTATGGATGAATATAGAGAGGGAGGGACAGATTGATGGATGGGTATAGAAAGAGATGAATGTGTGGATGGATGGATGGATGGGTAATGAGTGGATGGATGAATGGATGGATGAATATAGAGAGTGATGGACAGATTGATGGATGGGTAAAGAGTGGATGGATGGATGGATGAATATAGAGAGTGATGGACAGATTGATGGATGGGTAAAGAGTGGATGGATGGATGGATGAATATAGAGAGTGATGGACAGATTGATGGATGGGTAAAGAGTGGATGGATGAATGGATGGATGAATATAGAGAGTGATGGACAGATTGATGGATGGGTAAAGAGTGGATGGATGGATGGATGGATGAATATAGAGAGTGATGGACAGATTGATGGATGGGTAAAGAGTGGATGGATGAATGGATGGATGAATATAGAGAGGGAGGGACAGATTGGTGGATGGGTATAGAACGAGATGAATGTGTGGATGGATGGATGGATGGATGGATGGATGGGTAAAGAGTGAATGGATTGAAGGATGAGTATAGAAAGGGAAGGCTGGATGGTCAGTTTGGTCAAACAGAACATGTATTGTGTATTCTGTAAATGAGAGGTTGTGTGGTTGTGTTTTGAAATGCAAGGGTTGTTTTATATATATATATAATCATTCTAAATAAAGATGATGAGACGTTATGTTAAAATAATGAGATAATATGTAAGAACTCTAAAATCAATCTAAATAATGACACAATGCCCTGAAATAATTAGATGATACAAGGAGAATAAAAAAAATGAGATGTCAAAATAAGGTAACTGGAAATAAGTTGTTATAAATACACAGTTGCTGATACGTTAAAAGGTTTTTCTCAGCACTGCTAGGAGCTGAGTCATGTAGAAAGTCGTGACATTATCTTACACCTGCTCTCGAGGGAAAGCGAAGCACGTCAGTCCCTGTAGTTCACCGCTGTAGCGCAAAATTGTCAGGATTACGACCCAGCCAACACGTTTAATACTGTTAAATTAGTTCCAGTGCAAATCCTGGATAAATGGGGACAACTCCATTTCCAGATGTGCTTAGTTCTGCTCTTTATATGGCTATAGAATTATGGGTAATCCATTGAAGAGGTAATGAATGGTCCAGGGATTTTAATTGCTTTGCAAATTGAAACATGCTTGTTGAGCATACTTTTTTTTTTTAAGGCATTATTCCATTCTATTAGATTTGACTCAGATAATCCAAAAAATATTTGGATGAAGAGGCGAGGTTTTAGATTTAGGTGTAAGGATATAATCTTATTACTGTAGTGGTGCATTCGGCAACTTCGTTTCAACGCAAAGCTTTCTTAAGGTCTTTGTAAACATAGGATTCATGTTGATTATTCATTTCACTTTAATGCACTTAAATTCAGTTCTGCATCTCTAAGACACTTTATTTTAGAAACTCCTTATTAAATCATACGGTACAAGTCCAACTTTAACATGCCAAGGAGTGAATGAAGAATATTGGGGTGGGTGGGTGGGTGGGTGGGGGTTGGGCGTGATGGAAATAATCATAATTCTAACAGTCTATTCTCACACAATCGCAAACTGATAAAACTTTTACTAGAAGTGAATTTTATTAAACTTTACTAGAACTTTACTAGAACTTTACTAGAACTTTACCAAGAAGTGAATGAAGAATAGTTGGGGGGGGGCATAATGTAAACAATCATAATTTCACACAATTGCAAATTGATAAAACGTTTACTAGAAGTGAACTTTACTAGAACTTTACTAGAACTTTACCAAGAAGTGAATGAAGAATAGCTGTTCGGGGGAGAACATGATGGAAATAATCATAATTCTAACAGTCTATCTTCACACAATTGCAAATTGATAAAACTTTTACTAGAAGTGAACTTTACTAGAACTTTACTAGAACTTTACCAAGAGGTGAATGAAGAATAGTTGCGGGAGAGAAAAGAAAATGATGGAAATAATCATAATTCTAACAGTCTATTTTCACACACTGTCTTTTACTAAAGACAACTAACTAACTAACTAACTAACTAAACAACTATATAAATATAAATATAATTTCATTTCAGTGAATTCTAATCATAACTTACGAGTCACAAAATTCAAACAGCTTCTGACTACTTTCAGATGACTGTTTCTCTTCTGTTATATACGACAGCATGTCCTGAAATGTTTACACCTTAGCGATTTGCTAACAATTGCCATTCTTATGCATTAAAAATGGACAAGTTGTTATTTTTTTGTTATATTACAATGTTGGAACTTATATTTGCTCACTAACGTGACGGGATGTTTTACAATTTGCATTTTCATTGGTCTTGCATGTTTGTTTTTAACGCTTGCCTACAACTTCAGCATAATTGTAAGTTTAAAAAAAAAACCCAAAATTTCCTTCCTTTGATGTTTTTAAAAAACTTTTGACATTTTTTGGGGAAAAAAGTGCAGAAAGCCACATTCCCGTAGGATTATGGGTGTGAAAGCACCGTCATTGAGAAGATTACTGATCTTACCATAGTATCCGAACATTCTCTGATTGATAAATACAATTACTTCAAACCTCATAGCAAATGCTATTGGTTTAAAGTGCAGTCAGTACAGGAGATGCTTTTTGTCCAGAGCAGGATGCCTCTTAAAGAGTCTCGATAAGCACAGCGCTTATTTATATGCTAATTCTCACAGGAAGCACATCAGGCATTGGTGCTTTTCAGTGAATTTGAGATGAATCCAGTGTGATTCAGCTTCCTGCTGTTCGAACACAGCTTCGGAGTCTAAAGCGAGAGGAGAAACTACATATGAGGCATTCCATGAAGGAGTAGAAATTACTGTTTTATTGCTCCTTCGCTGTGGGAGACGTTTCATTCCGCTTTCTCATGAAATGTAGCAGATGGAAATTACTTTCATAAGCAGTTCAGTTTGATTCCTTCGTTCATTCATTCATTCATTCGTTCAGGCATCAGGTGCTCGCTAACCAAATGAGCCAAACCAGTCCAAGCTAAATAGTGCTAACTAGCAAGATGAGCTCATATGTGAGAAATTGTTCACAGGGCAAAAATTTGACTTCTTACTGCCTAGCCAATTACGCTACTGCTTACAATTATGCGAATTGCTTCTATTCTCACCTGGCATTAGCAAATGTTTTTCAATCAGATGGAGTTCATGCCTTCTAGGGAGGCAAATGAGACGCCTCGTTTCATACCTTACTCCAGCATATTGAAAGGTTTAACTGAGCCAGGGGCGATAATCCTCAAGTTCAATACTGCATCTCGGTGGATTATCCATATTCAGACGCACAGAGATAATAGCTATAACACTAACTACATTGTGTCTCATGAGAAGGTCATCGCAGATGATGAACTGGCAAGTTAATAGTTATTTTTACATTGATTCATTTAACCGGACGCTTGAAATGAGCCAACTCGTCCGACGTATACAGTCATTGGCTAGATGAGAGAAGGAGAAACCTTCGGGATTTCTAACGAGTAATTTGAAGGTTTACATGAAAATCTAATGAATCAAAAGTATGTTTTTCTTTTCTTGGAAATGTAATTAGGTAAGAGTACACGTATTCAGTTTCAATAATACTCAATGAAGTATAAAGATGCCAAAATGATACTTATAGTACAGTAACCACGTGCAATTTCTCAAGTATTTCCCACCCATGTTTAAATGAAAGGTACGAAATTCCTTTTGTAGTTTGCCAAAAGACATCCTGGAGACTCGGCAAACGTTCCGAAAATATATAAGTAAAGAAAACAGGTTTCTGTGAGACCGAAACCTGAACGTTTTGGCCTTGGCACAAAGCACTATGTATGGCAGAAACCCAAATCTGAGAACACTATCCCCACTGTAAAGCATGATGGTGGGAGCATCGTGGTGGTGGAGTTACCTTTGTCCTTTGTGTAACAAAGGTTATATTTCTAACTGCGCAGGCTCAGCTAATGAAAGGTACGGAGATAACCAAGTGAAGAGAGCTAAAGAAGACTATGGCACTAATTAAGCAAGTGATAGTTGAGCAAGATGTTATGTGCTAACACAGGCTACGTAGTAGCTGATGATTTATATATTATTAATAGACATAAATTGACGTAACCGACAATTTACGTAAACGACACCGAGTGAACTAAGCCAAACAAGGCCATGAAGTGAGCTAACGAAGACTGTGTTGCTAACCAGTCATGCTAAGATAACAACGGTTTTGGTGATGCTGACAATGGCTATAGTGTTAAAGGTATAAATAGCTGGCATGGACCACGCTAACAAAGCTAGGTCATGGTTTTACTTTGGGAACTGAGACATTATCATAATCTTTATTTTTTTTTATGACATCCAGAATATTGTTATTCACAGTAATACTTACAAAAAACATGTTCTGAGGTTTCCATGGTAACTGGACCTTATCCAGTTGGTTTTAGTTTAGGTTAGAGTAGACATCCAGACTCTTAATTTGACGGGGAGTTCTTGGTTTTCTGTATAAAATGTTCCTGGTTATATTATTTATCATTTAGTATTTTTTTAAATTATTTTTTTAACCCAAGCTATGGATTCTGACTGTAGTTTGTCGTACTTTCAGCAGTTAAGTGTTAAGCATCTGGTACGAAGGCTTACCTGTGGCTCTGTTGTAGTTGTAGTCATAATGACTTCACCATAATCCAACGCGTCCATTCAAAGTGCTATGATAAATTTTAAAAATAGATCGGTTTTCATTAATCTATGAGATGTGCAGCATCTGGTGGCTCGTTATGAAAATGAAATGCATAAGAATCGATTCCTCCTGCATGTTATCACCTACCATTAAGAGGAAAATATTATAAAGGGTATTGATTTTGGCTTTAACAGCATTGCTCCCTGGGATACCAAATTTTGCTTGCCTTGAGGTATGATTGCTTTTGACAGACCAAAGACTTTTTAATTGTTTTATTGCTCGTGGTTTGCTAGCATGGAGATCCAGCTTTAATCTAACCACAGATATAACAGATTTAAAGATCAGACCACAGCCACTATTTATTTACTTCCATCCATACATTTTCTGTACTGCATATCCTACAGGGTCACAGGGAGCCTGGAGCCTATCACACGGGACGTGGGGCACAAGGTGGGGGACACCCTGGACGGGGTGCCAAACCATCGCAGGGCACAATTACAAAACACACTCATGCACACATTTACATACTATGGATAATTTGGAAATACCAGTCAGCCTACAACGCATGGGTTTGGACTGGGGGAGGAAACCGGAGAGCCTGGAGGAAACCCCTGAGGCAGGGGGGAGAACATGCAACTCCGTGCACACAGGGTAGAGGCGGGAATCGAACCCCCGACCCTGGAGGTGTGTGGCAAATGTGCAAGCGTGTCTTGAAGTGTTTATATATCACACTTATATCACAGCAATTGTTACTATAGAAACTAGAACATATTAGACCATTAATATGAAGCTGTGATTTGCCATGCAGTCGGTTTTGAGCAATCAGAATCAAGCATTCAGAGGCGCTGGGGTACAAAGAAGAATAATCTTCAGGTGTTCGCTTAAAATGTAATTCTCCAGTCGGCCTAATGATTTCCATTCCAATAATTAAAATAAGTGATTCACTCGGTCATTAGGAGTCTCTGCAGTGCTCCAGGTTCTTACGGGGTGCGAGTTTCAAAAGCCACACTCTGTTTTCCAGGTGGTCCCCGTACTCTCCTTATAAAAACCATGTGGATTCCTGCCAGCTGAAAATCTTTTATCTGTGTAAAGGTGGCATTTCCAGAGTTAATGGATGGTTCAGCCCATTGATTTACCACGCTGTCATCCATCGTTCTGTCTGAGCACAAAAGAGACCATTCTGTAGCTAGAGATCGAAACGCCTGTGGATATTAAACCTGGAGAGACACTGAGAGCTTTTCACCATCAAGCCAGCGCTGGGGGTTTTTCAGCAAGTGGCTGGCAGAGGTGAGAGGAGACAAAAGATTCACTCAGAGCTCGGCTGTGATTGTCCGAGTGGATTTAGAGCATCATCACTCAGTAGCCGTCTCTCGCAGAGTGGGATTTGAACACAGAACAATAATCAGCAAAACACCTTTTAACCACGGCTTTTCAGGTACTGATATAGCAATCAGGGAAGAGAAGAGACGCTGATGGGCTCCAAATATTTGGAAACTTCAAAGCATAGCCGTAAATCATCTTAATCTATGAGTGGGCAGCAAAGAACAGCATAATGCCTTATTGACTAAGGAGCCAAGAAAAGCCCTATTGAGACTGGATTAGTTTTAAATGGGGAGGTGGGGTAAAGTGATTATTACCAGAGTATCTCGAGGATTTTAGTCACGGATTTTCAGAATCGGTCATATCATACAACCATCAATTATTCATACCGCTTTTCGCATGGGAGCCTTTAGCCTGTCCTATGGAACTCGGGGCACAAGGCGGGGGATAACCTTAGATGAGGTGCCACCCCATCACAGGGAACAATCGCACACACATTCACACACTATGGACAATTTGGAAATGCCAGTCAGTCTACAACGCATGTCCTTTAGACTGGTGGAGGAAACCGGAGTAACCAGAGGAAACCCCCAAAGCACAGGGAGAACATGCAAGCTCCGTGCACACTTTGCGGAGGTGGGATTCGAAGCCCCAAACCCAGAGGTGAGAGGCCACCAGTGTAAACCAGTATGACCAGTAGAAATAACCCCAGGTAATACAGTATATCCCGTCTGAATTGACCTGGTAAAGAAAATCATTATTTTTTTCTTCAGCAAAACGACACTCCTGGACGCACTCACTCTTTTCTATCATCTCCTCCCGAAACCCAGTCGAGTTAAAAATGCAGAACAATAAAAAATATAAACAGCGTCATAAGGATGTGTCAAAGAAGCCAAGTTTTAGGCACGTTGTTCAGTTCCTAGTGCAGGTACAGCCTACATACGTGTTCTAGTCATGTCACCTCTTCATGATCAAGTGCAACTCGTACAGCCACGCCCTTAAGACAAATGTTTATAATAAATGACAAAATAATCACTTCGCATTAAAATGAAGTTTGAGTAGTATGCATGAAATTTTAGTGCAACATTAAGACACGCCCCTTCCTTACAAATTCTAACACTTGTACGAAATCCAGTGCGTGGCAAGTAGCATACAACTAAATGTCATTGCTACATCACAGCTTTCGAGTCCCTAGTTCCATCCTTAGCTCTTACGGTTTGTTTGGAGTTTCTCAAGTTCTGCCCATGGCCATGTGGGTTTACTTCAGGTTCTCTGGTTTCTCGCCTACCAGAAACATGCTGGAAGGTGTATTACTTATGCTAAATTTCCCCTATGTGTGAATTTTTGCGTTCCTGTCTCACGTTCGGTGCTCCTGGGATAGGTTCCAGATCCACCGCCACTTTGACCACGATAAAGCACTTAGTGAAGATGAATGAATGGTCTACAGACTGCAAGTCAATTAATAGCCCTGTTTAGTTGTTATGCAAAGGTCAGAAGTCCATTTATCGATCCCGGAGTAGTGTTTCACTGCTCAAACACATCCACGTTTGCTATTCCGGACTAAAGAACCCGGAAGTGGGTACACCGGGAGCAAGGGTGGGTCCTGGCAATCCTGGCAAGAGTTTGATGAGTAGATGATATGATAAAAATGTTCTTTGAGTTGCGTCAAGATGAATATGTAGATACAGGTACAGCAGGAGTACAAATAAATAAAATAGACCGGAGGAGATTGGTTGGATTGGTTTGGGTGATCAACACCAGGGCAAATCTCCCCAACTGACCAGTGCCTCTTTTTTCTTTTTGCTTTGGTCAATTTTCTTTATCTACCATCCATCTTCTGAATCTGAGAGAGAGAGAGAGAAGAATGGTCATGAATCACAAACATTGACCCAAAATAACGATCACTCAGCAGAAGTGAAGGGAGTTTCGTTGCTATACTGTGCATCAATACCATGCTACTTTTACCTCAAGTTTCTGTAGGATGGCGTGATTGATTTTGTTGTTGTTCTTCTTCTGTTGTTTTATCGTCATCCATTTTCTGCATCATTATCTTAATTTCATTCTTCTTTTCCATCGTCGTACACCTTTACCACCTTCTTCACCATCACCATCATCTTCTCTTTCTCCACTGTCCTTCATCGTCATCATCTTCTTTTTCGTTTTCTACTTCTCTGTGGACATCTTCTCCATCGTCTTTTTCTTCTCCTCCTCCTTCTGACTCATCATCTTTATTTTTTTCTTCTTCTTATCCCACTTCTTGTCCTTCATCTTTATCTCCGCCATCTTCTCCATCGTCTTTTTCTTCTCCTCCTCCTTCTGACTCATCATCTTTATTTTTTTCTTCTTCTTATCCTACTTTTTGTCCTTCATCTTTATCTCCTCCATCTTCCTCTTCATCCCCCCCCCCCCCCCCCCGCCCCCGCCCCTTCTCGTTGTCTTCTCGTTCTTTGTCTTGTCCTTCATCTGGCTTTATATACCTCTTACTAACAACGGTTCGTCTTCATCTTCTGGTCCTCATTTATCTGCTTCATCTACTTTTTCGTCCATCTCATCCTCATTATCATCTTTTCAATCTTCTTCATCTTCTTCTCTGTAATATTCTTCTTCTTAGTATTTTTTTTCCCCCTTATTCTGAACCATTCTTACTTTTTTTTTTTTCGTATTAGTATTTTTCTTCTTCTGCATTGTCATACTTCTTATTCTTCAGTTGGAATGAACAGACATCATGAACTCCGATGCACTCTGAACTCACGTCTGCGCCAGCTGCTGTTTCTTTTCCTTCTCGTTTTTGTCTGTGTATAAATGGGAGTCTTTGTAGAATAAACTCTTGCTTTGTATTGCTCATAATTTCCTCCTCTGGCGGCCTGGAGAACAATTCAGAGAACATCTAATAGTTAAAGGAGCAAATCAAACCATTGTTATATTCTGATGACTTTTTTTCTTTTCTAATAAACTGAGCCTCAAATAGTTTTATTCTGTCTGTTTTTTTTTTGTCATCTAACAATAGTCTCTCTCTTTCTTTTCTTCGCACGCCTAACTCTAGACACGGATATGACAATAGAGAAATCAGTCAATTGTAAATATACAAGATTTTTTTTTTCGTTGATTTCTTGTTGTACTGGAGATACAGTAGAACAATGTATTGGTTTTATCTACAGTACACTGGGGGAGGATTTTGTACTTGCAAGGAATCGTTCATTCTTTTGTTGACGAGAACAGAATAATGTTTTTTTGTCTTTGTTGTTGGGAAACATAGTAGTGTTATGCGGCAGAGACGGCTGCGCGTGCCGGTATTGGAAAGTCAAGAGGCTTGGGAATGCCGAGAGGTGAAACTTGACATTGAACTCATGTATGACTCGGGTTACTTATACGTGTGAGTGAGCTGAATCCAGTCGATGGGAAATGCACTCCCAGTCGGCCATGTTGTAAAGCTTTTGTAAAGGATTCTGGGAAATGGAGTCCATGGACAAATCCGGTCTTGACAAGACAGTTAGCAAATTGAAGTGCTGAACGAATATATGCCCGGATGACACAGTTCCAGGCGTACACTTTTTAACCCATTAATCGTCAAGCAAATTGGATTTAATTGCTATTTCTTATACTCCGTCACTTGCCTTAAACAGAATCTTTCATACTAACTGGTTTCATTGGCATTATTCACGGTCTTCACATTACAATTTCAACTGATTAGCTTTATAGTTGTTCTTCTGCTGATGTTTTTAAAAGTTGAACAGTGCAGTAAGTTGTCTATAGCGAGGGGTCAGCTGAGCCTCTTACACATTGTGTAGCCTCACCATCAATCCTATCCACATTGTTGAGGTGAACATTGAGTGAGTAGGATCATTTATGAGTCCATTTATGAGTAGCATAATGGACTAGCCGGGAGTGAAGGCCCTAATGGTCTAGAACTTTCTTTCAGCAGTACGCTGCTCTCCTGAACTAACATTGTAAAGAATTTATAAAGCAGCTCCACTCTACACGCTGCTGCATTTTTTTGTTTGTGTGTTTTTTGATTTATTTTGTCCAGCGCTCTCGCCTTGGTCCTCGGTGGCGCATAAATGGTCGTAAAGAGTTTCTGACACAAAATGGAGATCACGCCCAAGAGTGCACGAGCGTGGGTCGCTTTAAAAATCCTCTGTGCAACGTTGTCCGTTCTTTATTCTTTTTTTTAAAAAACGGACGTCCTCTATGAATACAGAATGCATGATAAATGTCCTAGCTCATTTCCTTCCTGCCTTATTATTATATTCCACTGTTTCTCTCTCTCTCTTTCTGTCTCTCTTTCTCAGTACTTCTCCCCAAAGATCTCTAAAGATAAATGAGTAAGCCATTGTTTTATACTTTACAGTGCTGCTCTGTAGAAACGTTCAAGACGAGCAGAAGCCACACAGTGGTTCTTAGTTTATCAAAGGAAATGCACCAAAGCAAGATGTTTGAGAATTGTATAGTCAAAATTCCCTTTCTAGTTTCATTCGCATGAACTCCAGCACAGTACGACACTCGACTACAGTGCATTGGTTTGATTATATACGAGTTTTTTTTTTTTAAATAATGAAAATCCTTAGGGTTAGGGTTAGGGCTAGGGCGAATGAATTGTCTTGGAAACATCTTACTGTTTATATCAATTGAGAAGGTATAAACTATGCATGGATCACCAATCTGGCAACCCCGATTTCTATCAACGATCCTAACGTTATTTGGTTTGATGTATAATATTCCCAAATTTGTCCCTCAAACATGGATGGAATTAAAATATCGGCATCGCATAAAGACAGGACTCCAGAATGAATAGATAACGGCTGTGTTGTTCGATTGCACACCAACGATTACAATTTTTTATTCGTTAAAGTACTTCTTATACGTTTATAGGTACGTGTATTTGATGTTGTGAAACATAACTTTACTGAAAACACAAAACACATTATATATATATATACATATATATATATATATATATATATATATATATATATATATATATATATATATATATATATATATATATACACAAAATATTATTATATTATTTTGTGTAGGATCTCCGTTTTAAAAATACGCCAGTCTTCTTTTTTTCGCCAACAACAAAAACAAAAATCCGGATGACTCGACCGAAATATAAATCCGAAATGATTGACACTTACATACGTGCTAAAATATGCGGATTAGGCGTCCTCGCTTTCTGTCACGGTATATGGAGAATGTTTCATTCATTCAGATATATCCATGTGTATGTCTGGCTTAGCTAACATTAGCCAAGTATATAGCTAACATCAGTTGACCAGTTTTTTTAAGGATGCAACGAAGAAAGAGACACATTTTTTAAATGAACAGAGAAAAAAAATAACATTACATACAAAACGTGATATATATATATATATATATATATATATATATATATATATCTACTAAGCGTTTGCGATCACTAGCAGGCAAGCTGCAGCTCAGGACTATACCGAAAATATCGATTCAGTGTGCAAGAATCACAGATAGCTTATCCATTATCTAGGACTCCTGGATAGAGTATCTATTTTTATACATTTGGATGAGTTCTTGTGTAGAGAACCTGTTTATTGGCAGATTTTAAGTATGAAAATCATTATTATTTATTTATTTATTTATTTATTTACTTATTTATTTTTAAATGGATCACTTTTCCTTTCAATGCAGCCAAAATGCCAGCTCACTGAAAAGCTTTTTTATTGAATTCAAACTAGCAGAGAGGCAACAAATTGCCAGGGAAAAAAATAAAAAATTAAACTGCCGTTTTAAAGCGTCAGGAGGCAAAGAGACATTTGGCTGAGGAGAGTTTAAAGATGTCGAGAATATTCTGGCCAATCCCATCCCCACACGCTACGCCAATAATTCGAGAAAACGTCGTCGATGTAAGAAAGAACAATCTCTCTAGTATAATCTCTAGCTCCAAAATGGTTACGAATGATCTGAATCATAAAACCGGACTCGCAGAGAAGAAGGTGTTTACTACTGTATAAAGGTGCACAGTGACATCCTCTTACCATACTCTTGATATGTTGGTCAAGAAGGTATTGATTCATTTCCTACCGCAGCTCTGACACGTTTGAATACGTCATCGTTTCTATAGTAACAGCTCGTTCAAATGTACCTGTACGGCGGACACGGCGCTAATAATTAGCCCGTTAATAAAATGCATTTAAACAGTGTCGTGAACATTGATATACTGTAAGTTTGCTCCAGAGTAAGGAGATGTTCATTTCTTATAGACTTATGGAAGGAGTCTCCAGTTACAGTGCTTTAAATCAGTCAGATGTAAAGCTGTAAAGAGAATTTTACGCTTTGCGGTTTCTCTGTAAAATGCCGAGCTGTGTGTTGTTTTTTTTTTTTGTTTTTTTTTGTCTTATTAACTTCAAGACAGAGAGGCTCTCGTATTCAGAAAAGAGAGGCAGGTAAGGGAAGGACTGTTTACAGCTGCTATAACATAAGTGATGAACAAGAACTTGTTTCATGGACGTTCCAAAACATTAAACGGATAAAAATGATGACCTTGCTGGATCTTATCTCTTCCACAAGCAGAGATACTGTAGCTTCTCCATTAGGAATGTTATCTTCTGCCAGGTTACATCTCAGGAAACATCGGCGCTTGGAGCTGATGGGAAATCACCACAGCATGATTAGGAAGGAAATAGTACGTGTCCATTTTGCCAGGCAATGTCCTTGTTATGCGGTCCCAATTACACACATACACATATGTTTCTATTTAAGAACTCCAGCCCTGGATGATTCATCTCACTCGGACTAATACATGGTGTGTGTCTGTATGTGATGTCTCAATATGACTGCATTATTAACTCAAATACAGTATAATAATAATAAAGCCGTTTCATAAGCCCTCCGAGGAAAGAGGCCTCTTAGGTTCGAAATTAACCGTAATTTGCAGTTGCAAGCTGTAATCATCAAATGAATAGATCTATGGATGCACACATGGATGCAAATGCTGAATATTTAAATGTCCAGAATGATCTCTCTTAGGTTATTCAACTTGACTGACTCACGAGCATCCTTTATTGAAAAAGAACAGGGTTGGAATTTATTGATTTATTTGCTTTGAGGGATTTGTTTATTCGTTCATGCGATTATCCAGATACAGTACAGGTCAAGACCTTTGATCAATGTTCATGCCAAACATCAGAATAGAGACAGCGATCTCAGTAACTTTGGAGCGAATGGTGCAATAAAACAAAAAACATCCATCGAGCAGTTCTGTGGGTGGAAACGCCTTGTTGAGGAAAGAGATCAGAGGAGAATGTGAAGTGAAATAAGCACTCTTTACAACCGTTGTGAGCAGAAAAGCATCTCGGAATACACAAAACAGGCAAACGAGTTACAACAGCTGAAGACCTCATCAGGTTCGGAGGCTACAGTGGACACCCAAACTGGACAGCTGAAGATGGGAAAGGGATCAGGTGATGTTTGAGACCTTATGACCAATCAGAATGCAGAACTGTATTTAAAACCATTGTGGAGATTTATAAAATAAAAAATGTTTAAAAATTCCAGTTGATGCCATCATTTTTCCCTCACTGGGTTAACCGTTAGTCCGTGTCTGTCAGGATGAATCCCTCATCAGAGCGGATGTGTGTTGAGAGAGTAATGAATACCGACGGAGGAAAGACGGATGGACTTATTGTCGTCCAGCTTATTGTCTCTATTTTTCAGACAGAGGTTCATTGAATTTGAGCGTGCGGTGTGTCGCATGTCTCATGTCACCTTCCATTTGGGTTTCACCTTGCCTGTCTAATGCCTTTTTCTCAGCCTGTCGAATGGCGTGAAATTGGGGTTTTCGCTTAAAAAAAAAAAAAAAAGTGTCCCTAAATTTACTAAAAGCAAGTTTTCGCCTTGACACTCCGAGAGGGATTGGATCCAGTAGACTATAAATCTCTCAGAACTCCACCATTATTAGGTCAAATGACCAACCAGGTGTAATATCAAACTCTCATGACTGTATGAAAAGTATACAACGGTTAAGATTAAGGTTAGGGATGTGTTCTTGGGGATATTTTTCATATGATTTTGAACAACTATGTCACCTTTTATATGGGTTCATATGAAGCTTTATAAAAACTTTGGTGGTGGACTATTGTAAGCCGTTTCCATTCCATTCCCTAAAGTGAAAGTCTTGCTAGTTTCTACATTATTATACTGAATGCAATAAATAAATAAATAAATAAATAAATCACTTAAATCTGCTTTGGTTCAGGGAAAATACTATCTCGATCATGTGCAGAGTAATATAGTAAATTGTTCAAATTAAATAATGATTCGTCTATTAAGCAATAATTTAAATCATACTTTAAACATTTTCTTGGCCACTTTATGGAATTTTAGATTTGAAGCTGTCCTTACTTTTTTTTTTTTTTTTTTAAAGATTATTGAAATATTGAGCTACCGCTACACCATAATTTCTCACAGTGGCAGGGAATTTGGCAGGAAGTTACCCTAACAGTAAAGGAACAGTAGGAAAACAAGACTCTCTGCCATGCATTTGCAAAATACCATCCACAGCCTCCATAAAAAGACTAAAAATACATCGCTGTCCTCTTGACAAATTCTCATCAGAAATGAACACTTCAAAACACTTTATTGTGAATGATACTTTTGGAAAATAGCTGGTTTCACCACATTATTACCTTCCCTCTTATATTGTTTTCTGCACCATTATACTGGTATCCGTGATACCTGGCCAACACTTTTTTTTTTTTAAATGAGAGTCCCAAATATAATGACAGATTTCATAGATTTTTTCTTTAAATGTTACACACGTCCCAAGCAGTGGTTCCAACTCCCGGATCCAGAGATCTCGCAGAAGTTCTCAGGAACTAAAATGGCTTCGGATCAAAACAAATATGGCGGATGAAAGGTCAGCTTGGTCAAGTAGGTCATGGAGTCTGGTCTCAACATGTTTTGCGTATTGATTTGGACATGGACATCATTTGGTCTCTCATTTGATCTTTGCTTGTCCTGGTCTTGGACTTGTCTTGGACATAACAGTGGCAGTCTTGACTCTAGCTATAGTTACTGGTCTTCGAGCATGGTGGCGTGTCTCCTCACACTACAGGATGTTGTGTCATACATATTTAACATTTAAAATACTTTGGTTTTAAATTGATCTAACTATCTAGATAGGACTGGACTGTTAGTAGACCACAGGCGATAAGTTTGGATTTTACACAATGTACACCAAAATGAAAGATTGAAAGATTGTTAAATTGGTCTTTCAGCCCAAGTCTGCTGTCGCAGACAAAAATCCATCCATCCATCCATCCATCCATATTCTGTACCGCTTATCCTACACAGGGTCGTCGGGAGCCTGGAGCCGATCCCAGTGGACTTGTGGCACAAGGCAGGGGATACCCTGGATGGGGTGCCAACCCATCGCAGGACACAATCACACACACACTACAGACACTTTGGACACGCCAATCAGCCTGCACTGCATGTCTCTGGACATGAGGAGAACACAGCAGCACGGGGAGAACACGCAAGCTCCGCTTACACAGGGCGGAGGCAGGAATTGAACCCCCAACCCTGGAGGTGCAAGGCAAACGTGCTAACCATTATGAGATTTAATGCCGCTTTGACCAAAGAGGTTTGTCAGTTTTGTGAGTGTGAGAAACTTGTTATTTTTTGATCGAGCGTTGCTATGGTGCTTGTCTAAAATCCACCAATAGGAGGATGGCAATCTCACAGGACAGCTACAAAATCCAGTAGCACTGATGGTGAAACATAACTGAGAAAAAATCCCCTTATTACCTCACACCCACCTTGAAGAATGTTTGTGTCTATGTGGCACGAACCTGGTTCACGTTGATCGATGGCAAACGCATTTCCTTTAAACACAGGTTAGACCTGGTTCATCATATAATCTGATGTGGAGAACACATGCCATCACACAGCCTCGTGTAGATTTCAGACAAGGTTTTATTAAGATCTTGTACCGTGTGATGAGAAATGATCTTAAAAGAGGACTGAAATCACACAGGTTTAAGATTAGCCTGAGGCCTGTTTCACGAAGCCTGTTTCGGTGGCTACTCAGATACGTTTCAGTTTATTTTGAGCAAACTCTCGGTCTCAAGAAGGTGGATTGGTTTTTAGCGGGTTTCATCGCCAGGGTAACTGGCACTACACGGCTAATCAGCAGTGCTCCTGAGGTTTGGCAGCCACAGCGGTTTAGTGTAGGTTTAAATTCACACAAAAATAATTCCTTGTCATCTCGATAACCGGAAGTCTACACGCCTGTTTTGTTTTTTTGTTTTGTTTTTTCCATGCTGAACGCAATTGTCCGTTTGCTGCAAACGTCTGGCTTTTGTGGTTAACCTTTTAATCAACCCAGGTTGTGTTGGTTTGGTTTTGTCAGCTCAAAACTTACTCCGAGTTTGTTCAGCTCGCTTGGTGAAACAGGCCTCTTTTTTGTTGTTGTTGTTGTTGTTGTTTTTAGTTGACCTTGACTGTTCCAGTGTTGGAGTGTACCGATGTGTCCACATTAACCTCGCCTGCAGGTGCTCTCAAATGTTCTGTTCTGGCTGTGGTTCCTGGAAAAGCCCTAATGAACTTACTCAGCACTCACATCTTGCCTTCCACATGCTGCAGGCCTGAGGGAGAGGAATGCGTTTTTATTTCCTTTCGCTAAACTCTCAGGCTGCTCTATCGATCCCTCCGCAGTAGATAAAGTAACGAGAGAAACCGTTGAAGAGGAAGGAGGAACCTGTAATGAAATTACTTTACAGATTTACAGGAGCTGAATAACGGACACAGGTAATGGACGGACCAGCATTAAGTACATAGGAACGGTATTGACTGGTTTTAAATTGTTATCGATTCTGAGGTTCAGATTCTGGTCACAATAACCTTTGATTCATTTGTTTATTTTACTTCATTTATTTATTAAAATATATTTCTTTAATACAGTACTTTTTCTGGAAATGAATGTTCGGAAATCCCAAATTTGCCAATACCGTAATTAAGAAAGACATAAAATACGTAGACACAATTATTTATTTAATAACAATTCTTTTCTTTAAAAAAAAAAAAAATGTCCGTACTTTATGATCAAAAGTTACATCGGTATTTACACTGGGAAAGTTCCCTGTATTCAGGGTTAAGCACATTGATTGCTTAAGTTGATTTTCTGATCTCTCCATTCAGAGTGTTAAAATCATTTCTGTATAGTTCGTGCCAGCGAGGTTTCCAGAATATTCTTGAGCGGAAACCACAGAGACGAGGTTTTCCAATAGCATCCTAGAGCAGAGAAAATCCAGAGGAAATTTTTTTTTTTTTAAATCCGGGCTCGAAAATATGTATAGAGTTAAAATGCAAATGGTGATTTAATTTCTTCGCTGTCAAATGCAATGTGGTGTAACATAACACCAAGAGATGATTAAATGAAACAAAATAAAACGGTAAGACCCTGATGTATAACTAACTAATATATAAAACTTTTTTTTTATTATTATTCTTCAGTCTTTTGAGGAATGCTAATTATTTATTGTATACAAAGTATTATGTCGTTTAATTGTGTTACGTTTGTTTGCGTAATCTTGTACCTCTAGCTGTAATTCTAAGCTGGTCTCAGTTCCTAGTGCCCTAGTTTCCTTATTCCCCAGGTGCAGCTCTGAAATCCGTAGTCACTTGAATCATTTTCGCTAACATGCCGCGATTCTGAAGCTAACAGAACAAATAATCTCCTCAGCAGTACCGTGTAAAGGTCAAGAAAAAGAGAGTCAGTAAGAAGAATCCTGTGATTTTTGCCAGGAACTTATGTGACGCAGCTCTCGTCGCACTCTGCATGTGTCTCCTATCTGATTTGATCAGAAAGGCATTGTGCTGTTCCGGGAGTTGCTCCAGCTTCACCTTCTCCGTCTGTGGTTATTTAGCAAAATCACGCTGTGTAAAGAGGTCAGTTTCTCCTCAAAGTCCCTCTGATCTGCTGGGATCTGAGAAACAAAAGTCCAGTCCCAGCATGCGAAGGTCACTGAGGTTTCTACGCTACGTATCGTATTGTACCGAACACATCGATGTGCACCAGACTTGTATGAAAACTACTTAAATCTGCTTGGGCTCTGGTTATGTGGAAAATAATACCTTCTTGTTCTTTTCCTCTTAGCATTGTCAGACTATAAGCATTATAAGATGTTATAAGACTGATGTCTTATGTAGCCTGTATTACATGATTCCATACATCACTGTTTCAGTCGAACGTCTCTCACGGAAGCTCTTATAATAAAACATACCTTTGGGAATGTTCCGGTAAAAGCTTCAGAAATGGCTTTCCTTTTCTCAGTTTAAAGCCTTCCATAAAGAACCTGATCTGACATTCGTCAAATATGAAAGTGTGCGTCAGGAATTGAGCACTTTAGACTCGACCTGCATTGGGTTTCAAGTTGATGGGTTCTGGTAAAGTGGACATCTTTTGTGAGGACCTGCTCAGTTATTGAACCTTCTGCCTTAAATAACTGATCAGACGTGAGTGAGAAAGTGATAGAATTTTTATTTAAAAAAAAAAATCATATTATCTGATGACATTCCATTCAATTTAAAGGTCAAATCATTTTTATCATTTGGTGACATGCTTTAATTCAACATACGATCGTTCATGTGGAGTCTGTGGGATGTTGTTCAGGCCCTTCGGGATTTTGTAATCGCAGAAATGAACGCAAAATCAAGCAGACGCCACGATATTTGGAGGAGCTTGCGATTTTTCAAAACCATCGCAGATTCGCGCCAAGACGCGTCATGGGACGTCGTTACAACGCGCGTTCAGCCAAAGCACTATTCGATTCACATGGATTGAACATGAGTACAGCTAAAAGGTCTCATTTACCACCAAACGTCACGCCGTAAGAAATCGTGCAATTGCGGTTTCGTAGTTTTCCGCAGCAAACGCACAAAAACTCGGTAGGTTGCTTCGCAAATTTTTAAACAAGGTGCCGCAAAATCAAGCATTCTTGGCTGCGCCAATCACAAAGATAAAAAAACCTCTGCAAATCCTGTACAGAGTGATTGATGTAGGAAAATAATAGTCAAAAAAGACTTCAGGATGGTATGATAATTACGACGACAACAACAACAATATGCCCCAAAATGTTTCATACCACTTAAACCACAGCGATATGAACATTGTTTTTTTTTTTTATTCATTAAAGAACAAAACATCCTACAGTCTATCCATTTGTAGTTCCATTTAATGTTGTGGAATGTCCATGAAACATGTTCTCAGTTACCTTGTCCGTTACCATCCTTTCTTTTCTCTCTCTCTCTCAGTCAATCAGACAACAAACAAAAAAACCACAACTTCAAACGCCAGCTTTTACCTCTGACTGTTACAAAGCGCTGACACTGGAGACTCCTTCCTAAATGTCACATGAATGTCTCCTTACAGAAAACATCACCATATAATCAGAATAACTTCCATAACCTTCCACGACAATAAATGATAACTACCAATGGACAAAAATAATTCTGAAAAGTGTCGTACTGCCTATAACAGTGCGCCATGGAGTGTTTTATTGCTTGGAAGAATGCTTGGATTGCACTAGATAAAGGTTGTACGTAAGCTTTTTGCAGACAGCTTCGATGTATAATTATGCCATTTGGGTTAAAAATGATTCGGTTAGTTCTAGCCATGTAGATGCGGATGTACCTTTTTTATTTATTTATTTATTTATTTATTTATTTAATTCTGTTTATTTCCCCTTCTACGGTCAGACCGTAAAACAAGCTCACTGATTCCCTGTCCGTGCCAAGTGAGAACACGAACTAAATTCTTTCAGCAGATGTTCCACAACTTTAAACGTAGCTATAAACAGATAAAAACGCATGATGTTTCATTAATTTGCATAACACGATGCTATACTACCGACTAGAGTACACTTATCATGCTAATTCATGCTACCAGCAACAGCTTGACCAGCGTTTCATGTCTAAGAGGCTGCACTCTTAGTTATATGAAGCACTGAATGAACAAAATTGTATAATAGTTGCCATAGAAACAGTAGAATTTACAACTTTGCTGTTTTGTCTGTTCTCAGCTAATGCGAACTTTATCATACAAGTGATTCGTTTATATTCACAAGTGACTGACTCTTCGGTCTCAGCTCTATCTGTTTTATAGTTTAATTTCTTTAAGACTTTATATCAGAAGAATGAGTCATTTAAATGAATATTAATATAGTGATTACCTGGAAATCCTTTCCTTCTTACGGCATGATCTGCATGGCCCGAAGACTTTAATTAACTTTTATGCTCTGTTTGTTTCCCTCGCACCTTGTTGGGGAGATTATTTCTTAATTAATAAGCTAAACGAAGTATGAAATGGATAAATGAAAGTTGAACAGATAGGGGCGTGAGTGCTTGTGTAGTGTTTTAACTTTTATTAACGGATTGTCGTGTATGTACGCATTATTATATTTCAGGCTGGTATCAGGCTGTCGCCACACCTTCAGGTTACGTCCTCTGGATGGTCCGCCTGTAGCTGTTAGGCGGACAGTTGAAATAGGATAGAGATGTAGAATGTTCGGTTTTGAGTAGATAAAGAACGTTTATTAGAAAATAACGGGCTTGACTCTCAGCTCAACTTGGATTAGAGAGAAAATGAATGTTACAGGCTGCAGTGGTTCCAGCAAGATGTATATGTATATTCAGATTAGGGACCTACTTTGAACTCTCCTATTTACGTCAAAGCCATGACATAAATAGGAGAGACTTACACTGAGTTAGAATTTGCCTTATGCTAGGAAAAAAAAAAGTCATTATCTACCTTTAAAATGCTAGAAAATGATAGGAAAATGCTTGGATTGCAGCTTCCAAAGGTCATAAGTACCCTTTTTGCAGTCAGTTTCAATGTATAATCATTCAATTTGGGTTAAAAAATAATCCGCTTGGTTCTCCATTTGGATTTCACCAATGCCTCCTCCAAGCTAAAGTGGTTTACCTTTGAACCTTCCATTTTTTTTCTCTCTCTCTAGTGGCTGCAAGTCGATTTCAGCCTCTAAATTATTTGGCACTGTTCATTTCCCCTTGGGTAATCTATTTAGTGAGCGTTGGAGTTGATCGTGTAGAAATAGACTGCATTCGAGATATAGCCAATGATTAAGAGAATTCCAGGCTTTGGCATCAATTAGTCAATTCAGGCGGTTACATTCCTTAAAAAAAAAAAAAAAATAAATAAATAAATAAATAAAGGCATTCAAGTGTATGACTGCTTTCATAGACCACTGTTATGGAAATCAGGCGTATTTTCAATTCACGGATTTGTTGCATTGATTCGTGTTTTTCATTGGTTTGATAAGCATAAATGCATCTGAATGGACTGGTATAGTCATAAAACTACATAACCCTGTCATTGAGGCTGTTCAAATTAAAAATGTGAGCACGGGATTTGTATTCAGAAATACAGATCCATCTGAGCTTAGCTCCATTTTCCATGCCGGTCTCGAGTTCTTGGTTTTATTCTGAGTCTTTCTCTCTTTCTCTTTTTTTCCCCCACAGGTAAGTGTGCAGATCATTACCTAAGAGTGAACCTGGTCTGTAATGGAGGTGAGGGTCATGTACGCTTCTGATGAGGTGCAGTAAGATCAAGCTGTATTTTTCTTTTATCCAACCTTTGGTGTTGTATATTTACATTATTGAAGGTTTGGCCGTTGCTCGTACAGTTCCCAGACTTTTACAGACCTAATCACATGCTGCGTTTTGGCATTCTTTAGAAAAGCGACTGGCAATGAGAATGATGTCAATACCTTCATTTTTCCAAAGATACAGCCATGATTCTTCAGAAAGAATCATGACCAACACGACCAAAATCGTTAATGTTAAACAAGGCAATCAGTGAACACTATACAAACAGGACAGTTACTGGTTTTAATTGTGTATATATACGGGTGCGTCCCAAAAAATTTGAATATCGTGGAAAAGTAAAATTGTTTTTTTTTTTTTTTTTAAACGTAATTTAATTCAAAAAGTGGAACGTTCATATATTCTACATGCATTACACACAAAGTGAAATATTCCAAGCCTTTTTTGTTTGTTGTAATCTCGATGATTACGGCTTACAGCTCATGGCAATCAAAAATCCGGTACCTCAAAATATTACAATAAAGAATTTATAATACAGAAATGTCGACCTGAGAAGACTCTAGTCAGATCATTCCAGTGAGAAACAGGAATCGGAACCAGATGTGAAGGAGGAACTGATTTTGAGATGGTGATGAGGGGTGGTGATGGACAATGACATGCCCAGTCAATTGAATATAGTCTGGGGTGGAGCTAGTCACGGTTGTTACCTCATTAAAAATGTACAGATGCCAAAAATTCGTTTTAAAAAAATAAATAAATAAATCCACCCGACTGACTTTCATATCAATATTTATAATCGATACATCATCCTCAATAGTGCAAAATACTGCTGTAATTCCATCACGCTCATCATCTTGTGGATCACTAACTAGCCAGGCCAAGTCCTTTTCCAGTTTATTTGCAGTCATGTCATATAGCTGTATTACATTCTGAAACGTTGACTCCAACTCCTCGTACTCTGGATTATTCATTAATATGATGTTGAAAACCAGTGAAGAAAGTTCTTTCTCTTATGATTTTAGGAGCTAAAAGACAAACCTGACTCGTTTCTTATGTCTGAGATCACCAAAAAATGTTTTCCGGCTTATTCCTGCTATCAACGTCCTCCTCTGATATAAGAGCAGCAGACAAGCCCTGATTTCTCCTGCGAATACTGAAGATACAGCACCAACCAACAAAGTGGTGGCAGAATCGAACCAAAATCTAAACATATTTAATGTTCTTCGGGGTGAAATTTTCCTTTAACCCTCCTATTATGTTGGAAAAAAGTTACATGCGTTACGTTATGGGTCCAAATGACTTCCACAGTTTAAATAGACACACACACACACACACACACAAAAAAACACACAAAAAAACAGCAAATAACAGCTTAAAACACTAAACCTTTATTACGGCTTGTGCGAGACCACAAAAAGAAGAAATATTTGCGTATAAGTTCATGACCCTAAATGAGGAAAAAGTCAAAGAATGAGCGATTAACCAGTATTTCACACATCTCAATGTGGAAATTGGTCAAATTGACCCGTAACGTAATAGTAGGGTTAAACTTACATTTTTTTCCAAGGACAAATCAGTCCTATTGTACTGTCATTTCTATAATACATTACGGCTTTGGTGATTTAAGAGAATAATTACAGCATATTAAGGTTACCGTCCTCAAAGGTCCAAAATACCTTTATGTACCTAAGTAGAGTCACTACAGGGACAGACAGAGGCAGGAGAGTCTTCTGTTAAAGAAAGCTCCTTCAGGCTTTGATTTTGACCCGAGATGTCCCAGATATCCATCATTCTTGTATGAATCTAGGACAATAACTTGGCACAAAGCTCCCAGACTTGTATGGTTGATATTCTTGGATATATAACAGGCATTCTAGAGCCATTGTGGAGATAACACAGCTGCAAGGAGGTGCAATTGGTTTACGGTTGAGTAAAAAAAAAAAAAAAGGTGTAAAAAAAAAAAAAAGTGTTTTGGGCTGACAGCATGACAGAACGATATGCACAGCTGACAGCGAAATAATACAGCAGTTACAAATCAGTTAGGATTCATCGAGTATACCATTCGGATCCACGATGCACCTAGTGCATGTGGACAGATTTGAAACTAACTTCAGGGCAGAGGACAGAAAATTTCCTGTGTAAAGAGCTTGGTTTGCTGATACCCACGGACACGCTCTAAAATTGTCAGTCCACACTTAGTACAATGAAGACAATGAAGTTTTGTATGATTAATTGTATGAATGGATGACAACTACGTGTGTCCCATCTGAGACATGCTGAGGTTTGGACAAGGAACGGAATATTTCACCGTGGATTCCATGCTTAGTTTGTTGTTTGGGAGGAGCCACTAAACATACGTAATTGTCTGAGGTGTTTTTTTTTCCAAAATCAGAAGTCACATATCACTGGAATTCGCACCTGTAGTGAACCTTTCAAACAGGTCAATAGAAGAAGAGCGAGGTGAAGATGATTGATGATGAAGATGAAGGGAGCTAATGGACGCACTGGCATTTCCCAGCAGGCTCAACCACACAGCCACACATCTTGTTCACTCATCTTCCTCCTCATTAGTGCTGGACTCCCGACACACCAATTACTTTGAATCCTATTAGAATGCAAATGTAGTCACCAAATGCAGAATAGCATATTAAACATTTCCTGCCACATAATTAATTTTAGTCTTCAAAAGCTAAAGCGGATGTACAAATCCGTGATGAATATTAATATTGTGTCTCATTGGGAAAAGTGAGGCAGGCTATGCCTCAGCCAGATGGAGCAGCTCTGGCCTAAATCTCTGCTGAGAATTATTTAATCAAAAAAAAACAAACAACAAAATGATATCCACATGATATCCACAGAGATTCATCCTTCAACAGTGTGCACATTCATAGATGTGTTGATCAGTACATCATCTGTTCAGTACCACTATTGTCTAAAAGACATTTTAAGCTCAAATAAAGAAGTACAAAACACTAATGATACAGTTTAGAGCAGTGGTCACCAAACCTCTTCCTTGAAATCTACCTTCCTGCAGGTTTTATCTCCAACCAACATCTAACACACCTGTTTCAGTCGATCAAGAACTTCTTAAGGTGATGAATGTAACCGCTGGAACCTATCACTTAACCACCCTGAGTTTTACCAACAGTTCAATGCAGTTCAGTTAATCATTAGCTCATAATGGCCGTTGTGGATATAAAGATGGTCAGGCGGGCACGGTTATGGTTGGAGCTGTCTTCAGAAGGTAGATCTCCAGGAACAGCGTTGGTGACTACGGGCTTAGAGTAATATAAAAGAATGCAAAAAGGATTGATTTATTTAAAGTGAATCACAAGGTAAGGCATGAAAAGAATTAGGTAGAAAGAGAACTAGGCTAATAATATAATGAGAAATTAACAGGATAAGAAACAGGCATGATTGGAACTTGACAGGGTAAGAGCTAGGCACAATAAGAACTGGGCATTGCAAGAACAGTATGGGTCCAAAACTTGACAAGAAAAGAACAAGGCTTTATAAAAACTAGGTATGACAAGAATAAGGCATCTCAAGAAGTTTTGCAGGAGAAGAAATAGGCATTACTTGACAAGAAAAGAGCTGAGCACAAGAAGAACTATGCGTGATACAAATTAGGCATGACAACAACACAACAGAACCAGAAATTAATGGGAAGAAAACTTGGCACAGCAAGAATTAGGCATGAAATAACTAGGTACAACAAAAAAACTAGGCTTGACAAGAACTTGATATGGCAAGAATTAGGTAATATAAACAACTGGCATGATGAGAAGTAGCCATGGCAAGAGCTTAACTGGACAAGAACTAGGAGTAGGCATGATAAGGATCAGGCATGGCAAGAACTCAAGAAGAAAAGAATATATAAGCACAGCAACAACTCTACAGGGAGTCTCTAACTGGACAGGAAAAGGTCTGTGGTATGATAAGAACTAGGCATCTAAAGAATTAAACTATGTACAACAAACACTAAGCATGGCAAGAACTTGACATGGCAAGAAATGGATACCGCAAGTCCTAGGCACATCATGAACTGGTTATGGCAAAATCCTGACAGGAAAACAACTAGGCACAAAAGGAACGGAGCATAAAAAGAAATTAAGCTCGACAAGAACAAGCAAAGAATTGTCAGGAAAAGTACTAGACAGCACAAGAACCAGGCCTGGTAAGAACTAGACAGGGCAAGGACTTGAAAAGGAGGGGGAGGATGAGGCAAAAGAAGAACTTGTCAGGAAAAGTACTAGGTATCACAAGAACTAGGCAGGGCAAGAACCTGACAGGATAAGAACAAGGCAGAACCAGAACTAGGCATGACAAGAACTTGACAGGATAAGAACTAAGTGTGGCAAGGATTCAGCAAGAAAAGAACTTGACAGGATAAGAACTAAGCAGAACCAAAACTAGGCATGACAAGAACTTCACATGATAAGAACTAAGCAGAACCAGAACTAGGCATGACAAGAACTTGACGGGATAAGAACTATGCAGAACCATAACTAGGCATGACAAGAACTTCACATGATAAGAACTAAGCAGAACCAGAACTAGGCATGACAAGAACTTGACGGGATAAGAACTAAGCAGAACCAGAACTAGGCATGACAAGAACTTCACATGATAAGAACTAAGCAGAACCAGAACTAGGCATGACAAGAACTTGACGGGATAAGAACTAAGCAGAACCAGAACTAGGCATGACAAGAACTTGACGGGATAAGAACTAAGCAGAACCAGAACTAGGCATGACAAGAACTTGACGGGATAAGAACTAAGCAGAACCAGAACTAGGCATGACAAGAACTTGACATGATAAGAACTAAGCACTACAACTCATCAGAACAAGAACTAGCCAGTGTTTGAATTCAGTTTAGTTGAGTTTTATTTGCATGTGGAGGGTACATGCTGTTGCAGACAGATCCATCACAAACAGTAATAATATGGGACTTCAGTGAAAGTTAATCCTACATCCTGCATGTGGACTTGTGTAATTCAACACCTTAAAGTGATTAGTGAGTTACTTTTGCACATTTTAATTTGGACTGTCACTTCAGATAATTGTCACTTTGCACCTTTCTCTGTTTAATGACATAGAGTACCTGTAGCTGTCTCTTGATCACCAGCAATTACATACTTTTTAACCAGCTTGGATGAACAGACTCTAATTGTGAAGCCTTGGAGCTTCCTTGTGATTAGGTTGACGGCTATTTTTAATGTTTTGCTTATATCCTGTTATGTCTTGTCTTACGTTATTTTATTTTATTTTTTATATGTTTAGTTCCAACTGGATTACAAACTGGTTTGAATATCATTCCAAGTGTCTCTTGCTTAATTTAAGTTCATAGTAGCACTCTTCATGTTTCTTTTTCTTCTTGCTTTCATTTATTTGTGCCTTAATTCCTTTTACATCCTCGTTTTCTTGTTTCTTTTTTTCCCCTCATGAAAGGCAATTTTAGTAGATTAGAATTAAAGGTTTTACTTGGACGCATTGCAAGGCATTGTAAATATTGATTAGTTTGTCGTATCAATGCTTGCTCGAGGCAGATTTCAGTGAACACGGATGTTGGCTTGAACACAATGACTGGAGGGAAACAGTTCTCATTTGCTGGTGAAGATAAACTGTGTGTTCTGATTACAATGACTGATGTAGAATTGTGCTTTGCATTATAAAACAAAACAACTACATGAATGGCATCCATTATACCTGAAAAATTATGAGGACGGTTTCATTTCCAAATATTTTGGTTTATATATATATATATATATATATATATATATATATATATATATATATATATATATTTCTAATTAGTTTCTCATCGTGAATCAACGTAATGATGAATTTATTAGTCATTTTTCTTTATTTAATTCTTTATTTAACATTAATCTATAAACCAACAGCGTCAAATACCCTTTTTTTTAATTTAAAAAAAAGTTACATTTTAGTTCTAAAATGAAACTAGGAATTTACTCATGTATTGATGTATTTTTCATCATCCATTCACCCTATTATAATTATTTTTCACTATTTCTTCTGCTTTTAAGTTTAAAATGTAAGAGTTTAAATTGTAAAAAAAAAAAAAAAAAAAAAAAAAAAAGTTTGAATGTAAGATATAAAATTGAACTATGAAAATCATCATGAATCAATTTAATTATGAATTCATGATTTATCTTTTTAATAGAATGTCTCTACATCTAATTATTTTTGATCTTTAAACCGATAATGTGATGTACCAGCGTTCGGTTGATGTCAATAAAATGATGCTACTTGCGTTACAAATTTATCGTTAAGAAAAGAACATTAAGTAAAATGCATTTTTTTTTTTTTTGTATAAATGATGTTTTGCGTGGCTGCCAGGGGCGTAACCTGGCCTGGGCATTCGGAGCTGTAGCCCCGAAGATTTTTTCTATAGACCTGAATAATTCTCCACTACGTAACTGAGTGTCAGTAAAAGAAGACGGCGGTGATGTAATTTTATATCTTTAGTGAACTGAGGCAAGACCAATCAGACGGGGTTTACAGGAAAATACGTGGAAATACTCGGGTCTTATTGGCTGACAGTCTCTCAATTCTACCAATCGCTAACTCCCAGTCAGTGTGAGTAAAAATGGATATACAGCGATTTTGTAAATGTCTACATGAGTTCCAGTTTACGCGAACATGATCTGAGCAGAGCAGAAGGAAAGATAATATACTCTACATTGCGCTGTAGAAGCTAAACCCATACAGTGATAGCTTAGCTGTGCTTCCCCTTGGCTAGCAACACCAAACTAGCCTAGTTAGAAAAGTTGACAAAATCTGGAGCACGTTTTATGATTAATCCAACTTTTTTATGATCATATCCTACGTTGACGTGCACTAAAATGACTTTCTTTCACTTTGTAGTGTATTTTTCTAGGTTTTGAATATAATTTGAAAGTAAAGTAATTAGTAACCTGATGACTTTTTCCATGCAGTATTCGGTAATGTCATCAAAATACGATTTTAAATTAGTAATTATAAGTCATCTGTAGTGGATTACTTTTTTTTTTGAGTAACTTACCCAACACTGTATATCAGTTTTGTTTGTTGAGTTGAATTTAAATTTTAAATCACCCATTAGATTTACTCACTTAAACGACTTCACTGCATTTGTTAATAATAACAAAGCATAAACTCCACACCTGTTTTAAATAACGTGTACTCTGTTTCAGGCTAAAATGAAGTCCACATAAATTAGCGTCAAAGCAATTACAGCATCTAAACTCAGGTCAGTGGGTGTAACAGCTGGAACCTATCATTTAACCACCCTGAATTTTACCAGCAGTTCAGTGCAAACATATTCATTCATCATTAGCTCATAATGCTCGTTGTGGATTTAAAGGCAGCTGCGTTCATGATCTCTAATCTTTTTCTCAAAGTGTTTCAAGTCTATAATGCTCTATTGGCTTCATACCGTGTTTCCACGGTTCCACAACAATACAAAAAAGAATCATCTTTAAGACATTTTTAAACAAATAATCTGATGTGGATGGCAAAAAACGAAACCCGATTTATACCAGTTGCTCCTGATGATCTTGTTCTTTTTGTTTTACAATAATCTCACACTGAGAAATGTTGCCCAGTGTGCTTATATTAAAGATATATTTTATTTGCAAAGCTCGTCTTTTACAGTGCAGGAAGAAAGTGCAGGTTAAAAATGGCAAAGTTCACTGAAATGCCAAAAGTAATGGTAAAAACGAACAAAACAAGCTGACTGAAACAATCAATGGTGGGAAAGATGTTTGACTTTAATTCGTGTCATTCCTTTTATTTCATTTTCGTTTCTGAGTTTAATGAACTCCATTCATCTAGATTAATGAAGGTGTAGCGGCTTGATGAATTGTTAAAAATAACGATGCATCCGTTTCGAGGCATCGGTACTTTTAATGAAATACTTACACACGTTCCTGTTTATTTATTAGGCACAATAGCGTGTATAATTATCTAAGAGTAATTTAAAAATAATGTGAATGTTCAACATCATGAAAAGGTTTATATATCTGGGTTGCGATAATGATTTTAGTGTGGTTTTAAATGAAATACTGACACAGTGAAGAACTAGCTGCATGATATCCACATTCACTGTTATATAAGTAATAAAACACGCCCTGACGTGCCGTTATAGGGAATTAATAACTGTAGTGATTTGTCAACATTTACGTACTACTGGATGGATGATGTAAAGCTGATGCATTTGAGTGATTTTGCTTTGACCTGTACAAGGTCTGATCTGAGTCTTCTCCCTCTTTTTTTTTTTTCTTTCTTTTTTTTATATCTGATGCAATTGTGAGTTCATGGAGTCCTCGACTGAACAGGAGTTTACACTATTTCTCGGGAAACTTTACTTTTTTTTCCCACGCCTGATTTCCTAAAGGTTTGTGTGTTTAGTAACACGTGAACTTGAAAACTCCTGCAAAAAAGAGCAGACAATAAATGAAAAGTCACTACAATGTGTATATATATATACATATATACATGCATACACTATATGTAGGACATGTAATGAAGATTTAGCACAAGTTAAGAGAAACAGGATGTTTTAAATGTCCTTAATCAGCTAGATATATACTGTATGTAGATACTGTTCTAGATCTCGTCTAAGTTTATATACAAAATTGCTTGTTTAGGGTTTGCTTTCTTCACAAAACTCATCGGGTATGTGTTTTAACAAATTGTAATGTATTTCATTGGATTCTTTTTACTCTTATATTCTTTATTTGCAGGTAGGCACACTGTTCAATTCAATTCAGTTTTATTTGTGCGGAGCTTTTAACACTGGATATTGTCCCAAAGGAGCTTTACAGAAATATATCAATTCAGGATATAGATTATAAATGTATGAATTTATCCCTAATGAGCAGCCAGAGGTGACGGTGGTGAGGAAAAACTCCCTGAGACGATATGAGGAAGAAACCTTGAGAGGAAACGGACTCAAAAGGGAACCTGTGCTCATCTGGGTGACACCGGATAGTGTGATTATAAATAAATACACCCCTTCTATAAATGTGCTAATACTACATGGTCAAATAGTGCAGTTGTGTAAGCAGGAAATTCATTACAGTTTTTACGTGAAGTCTGTTTTGTTGAACTTCTCCACTGTTCGCTGTTGGAGACTCGAGTGCAGAACTGTTTGTGGTCATTGTAGTACTAAAGCTATCATAGCATAACTGCTCATATGAATTGAGGTCCAAAGCTATCTTTATGGTTTTTAAGTGGTACCATCCTCAGTAATCTCAGTGATCTTTAGACTGCACCATGTGGGGACATCCTCAGCAGCAGCATGTGACTTCCAACTAATGAGAACTCCAACCAGAAGTAGGGCATCAGGATGGATCAGGCAGATCCGGAGAGCAGAAGGGGTCAGAATCACTGGTATCTCAGGGGTATCATGTGTAGCTCGACAGAAAGAGGGAGGGAAAGTGAGGGAGATATTATTAGGTATGCTTATTGTCCCGTAATGGATAAGGACAGTGAACTTTGCGTGAGTGAAAGCAGGGAGTCCGGCAAGACTAGCTATGACAGCACAACTAAAAGGGAGAGCCAGAAGGAAACAGACATGAGGGCTCCCTGGGATATAAGGTGGCCAGCCACCATCAACACACCTGGGTGAACACTCTATACCTGTGAGCCCTCTAGATCTGCTCCTTTACCTAAGAAAACAACTATTCACCAAAGGCTCGACTAAACAAATATGTTTTCAGTCTGGAATCAGACACTGAGACTGTGTCTGAGTCCTGAACACTAATTGGAAGGCTGTTCCATAACTGTGGGGCTTTGTAAGAGAAAGCTCTTCCCCCTGCTGTAGCTTTCGCTATTCCAGGTACCAACAAATAGCCTGCATCTTTTGATGGAAGTAGGCGTGGCGGATCATAAAAGACCAGAAGTTCACTCAGATGCTGTGGCATGGAACTATTCAGTGCTTTTTAGGTCAATAGTAGTATTTTATAATCAATGCGAGATTTCACTGGGAGCCAATGCAGTGTGGATAAGTTCGGGGTGATGTGGTTGTATCTTCTAGTTCTAGTTAGGACTCTAGCAGCTGCATTCTGGACTAACTGGAGTTTGTTTATGCTCCTACAGGAACATCCAGACAGTATTGCGTTACAGTAATCTAATCTAGAGGTGACGAAAGCATGAACTAATATTTCTGCATAGTGTAGTGACAATATATTTCTTAGAATTTTTTCTGAGAGGAACGAAGGCTATCCTAGTAATATAATCTACATGAGCATCAAATGATAGGCTGGAGTCAATAATCACTCCAAGGTCTTTAACTGCTGCACATGATGAAACAGAAAGACCATCCAGAGTAACCATGTGATCAGAAAGAATACTTCTAGCTACACGCGGTCCCAGTACAAGCACTTCTGTCTTATTAGAATTAAGTAAAAGGAAGTTAATAAACATCCAATATCTAATGTCCTTTACACAATCCTCAACTTTACTAAGCTGCTGTCTGTCCTCTGGCTTCGCTGAAACATACAGCTGTGTCTCATCAGCATAACAGTGGAAGATAATTCCATGTTTACAAGTAATGTGACCCAGAGGTAGCATATATAAAGTAGAGAGCAGTGGGCCTAAAACAGAACCTTGTGGAACACCAAACTTACCTCAGTATGCACAGAGACGTCTCCATTTACATCTACGAACTGATACCGATCGGTCAAATAAGACCTGAGCCAGGAGAGGACTGTTCCCTTAATGCCAACAACATTTTCTAATCTATCAAGAAGAAAAGTATGATCTATAATATCAAAAGCTGCACTAAGGTCGAGTAACACAAGCAGCGAGACACAACCCTGATCAGAGGCCAGTAGTAGGTCATTTACTACCTTATCTAACGCTGTCTCTGTGCTATGATGAGGTCTAAATCCTGACTGATACATTTCATGAATGTTGTTCCTGTGTAAGTACGACCATAGCTGCTGTGTACAACCTTTTCTAAGATCTTGGAGATGAAGGGGAGATTTGATATAGGTCTATAGCTGGACAGTTGACAGGGGTCGAGGTCAGGTTTTTTTAATCAGGGGTTTGATAACCACTGGTTTAAATGATTTAGGTACAAAGCCAGTGCTAAGGGAAGAATCGCTAATTTTTAGAAGGGGTTTGATTAGTTCTGGAATAATCTGTTTGAAGAAACATGTAGGTAAGGGATCAGTGTACAAGTTGTATACAAGTTGATGATTCTGATGAATAAATTCATGAAGTGAGTTCGGTCTCTCTAAGGGGATTAAAACATCGTCGATCTGATATTGTTATATTATTAGCTACAGGCTTAGTTATAAAACGGCCTGGTTTTAAAGTAATAGTCTGAATTTTTTTGTCTAATATTTTCAATTTTGCCAATGAAACAATTCATGAAATCGTTGCTGCTATTTAATGATTGTGTGCAAGTTTCTGTGGTGGTTTTATTCCTAATTAAATTTGCCGCAGTATTGAATAAGACTCTAGGATTATTTTACACTATAAAGCAAAGATTCTACATTTCCATCATATATGTAATCTCACATTTCTGAACTAAAAAGATGAGAATTTACAATCATTACTTAGGGTAAAATTCAAACATATTAAAAATATATATATATATATATTATGGAAAATAAATAAGTAAATATATATATATATATATATATATATATATATATATATATATATATATATATATATATATATTAGCAATATAAACAAGTTTAAAACTTGAGGGGAAAAAACATAGACAAGCTGAAAAGAAAATTAAATACTAAAACACAGGTCATGAATAGTAAAGAAATCAATTCCTCACTTTTATGTTCATTTAACTTCTTTTTAAATTAAAATACCTTATTAAATACCAAATTTAAAAAAAAAAAAAAGGTTTCTCTGAGCAAAAGCAAAGGCTTCTTTTCCCATCAAGCTTTGTATGTGTGAATTTGTATTCTAATTATTTTTAACCAATCTTAAAGGATTTTCTTCACTACAGCCTTTTTATGTTGTGCTTTAAGATTGTCTTAGCTCTGTGAAAGTGAAATGACTCACATGGATGTTCATTTTTAAAATAAACAAATAAATAAACAAATAAATAAATAAGCAGAGGCTTACACGTTAAAGACGATTCGTTGATTTATTTGTAAATGCGTTGATCTGGTAATTCTCTGTTCATTTCTAATTGCAGTTCTCAAACATATTGTCATGATTGATTCTTTCGCATCTCTGCCCCAGAATGGTTTTGTATTCACTCCTGAAACACAATAAAGACAGGCTGAACCGTCTTTAGACTAATCCCTATAGCCACGCCTCAAAAAGTCTTCCCAGAAGAGTGGAGGCTATTATAAAAAGCAAAAGGGGGCTAAATCCGGAATGGGACCGTTCATCAAGCAAGCAAATATGAGTATGATCAGGGAAGGTCCACATCTTTTTTTTTTTACCTCTTTATGTTCCCCACAAAAAAGAAAAAAATAATATATTTTTCAATATAGTCCACATGTTTAAGGTAGAAAGGAGGGTGTGTATGTACAGGATTTTATAGTAACTACCAGATGTTTATAATTTTTTTTTTTTTTTTTGGGGGGGGGGGGGGGGGGGTGCGCTCATATGTTTGACAGGTGAATACACCCTGATTGTTGATGAAGAGTATGATAAGCGTGTGATCTGATTTCCTTTGTTAATACACACACACATTTTAATCAACCGCGCTAAAGTAGAGTGCAATTCCAGTTTTCCCACATGTGAAATGCAGATGGCTGTCATGTGCGTGTAAACCTAATTGACTCGAGCAGCGGAAGGGTGTCAAAGCTAAAGCAGGCTCTTATGACATCGCAGGCATGTTTAATTAAAACGAATCCATCATGGTGCCACGGAGTCGCTACAGGAGAATGACTCCAGGTGCCATCAGTAAAAGAAACGTTTTACCATCGTAAATACGATTCTCGGTTTTGACGCCGACTGCTTAGAGAGCGTCCGGCGTTCCTAGCGTTCTCCTCCGTTAGATAGAGTCTGAATCTGTCGTACACTGAAAGTCAAACCGTAAAGAATTTTCATCGTCCTCCGTTTGCGTATCGTTGAGGAACTCTTCATTCAAATTTCAGGTTTCACTTTGTTGAGGAAACTGCGGCTCCATGTTGTGTACGCTCGTGGAGGATGAATGATCAGCCGTATTGTCGTCGATTGTTGCGTAATTCGCGCATGTGGTGAAAGAAACAATACGAACAATGTGCCAGTTGTTGATTTGCCGAGCATGCATCGCGGCACATGTTTATAATTATCGTTGTGTCGAAAACAAGGCCAAATTCACTTCCTAGGTTTTTTTTAAAAAAATAATTAGTAAGACTTGTCTGGAAGATTGCAAATCCACATCTTAGATTTGCTAATTACCATGACACGGATTAAGGCACCATCTTAGGCATCTCAGCTTGGTGTATTATTGTGATGAGACATTCTTCCTTTGAGAGGACAATGCGAGAACTCCATTCAACAGTCTCTTTGCAATTGTGTTGTATTGTGTTGAATGTAGACAGACTTGAGCCTTTACATTATAGTCAAATGTTCCTCTTTTGCTAAATGCAGTGCTCCTTTGTTGCTTTCACGTGTGCCCCCCCCCCTTCTTTCTATGGCATATTTAAAAACCACTGCCTTATAAATGTCAAGGACTGGCAGAAGGATGATCTGCTTCATAACCAAATGACTCACACGCTCAGGTTAATTAATACGGCATTAATGGATGGCCGAAATACAAAAAGTCCAAGGTTCAAACATCTGAAATGCTTTATGTTCTACGTGAAGCCAACGCAGAGAGGCGAATCCGGCTTGTTCTGCTGACTTCATGAGATTTCCAGTTTGTTAGTACGGTGTAAGGTAACAGGATTAGCGGGGATGAACTCGAGTGTGTCCAGTCACGCTGACTCTCTGATGCAGTCTCTGCGCCGTTTCATCTGCTTCCTGCAGGTGGCTTTGATCCGTCAGGCATACGCAGTTCTATTTACAACCGCTTCGTGCTCGGCTTTATTAAATCTAAAGAAGAGCCGAGGAGTCAACACACAAAGAGCAAAGTACACATGCAAATCAACTCCTCATAGTGCACAATGATTTAGAGCCAGCTCCATTTAATGTGGCGTAACACTGAACTTACTGGGGGAAAAAAAAACCTTGCAAAAGCATGCTGGTGGGTTGATTGATTACTCTCAATTGCCCCTAGTGACATACTGGTGCCCCCTTTGAGGGTATATTCCCACCTCACACCCTGGATCCAAAATAAAACCATTAATGGAGAGGAACTAATACATTTTATATATATATATATATATATATATATATATATATATATATATATATATATATATATATATATATATATATGTTTTACCTCTATATGGTAAATATTAATCAGTGTATTAAATAGCTTACTCAGCGTTTAATAGTATACTAATGTATGTTATGAAGTTTCCTGCCAGCTGAAATCCTCTACCACCGTAAGTGTGGCGTTTCCTGATAACGGATGGACTTCCGCCATGATTTTCTGCTTTATCCCAAAACGAGACCTTTCAGCGCCTCAGGATTGAAATATCTCTGGCTATAAAAACTTAATAGAATTTGAGCTCTTTCTTTGTGTGCTGCAGCTATTATGAGCGAGTTTCCAGCTGAGAGGAATCGAAAGGGATTCTGTGATTGAGTGCTTTTGGTGGGAAGCCATCGATCATCAATCATCATCCATCAACCGGTGCCAAATCACTGATATTCTAAACGATGGAACAAACTGGGACGGACGTCGAACCAGATTGGACTAGTGAGAATTTGAGACGATTATAATGTCCAGGTCTATAATTATGCAATGTGAAGACTGACAGGTCTATTTCTCAGCTATTCTCCTTAAATGAAATAAATGGTGAGTGCTTTGAAGCCTAAAATTAAGTCTGAAGGTTTACATGAAGATAATACTGGTCATTGGTGTGGGATGGGGAAGGTCCAGTACGAACCTCAGCACTAATTTCCTCTTCTTTCAATCCCATTGACCACATGATGAGATTGGTAGGATATCAAGGCCATGGTCTTCAAGTTACAAGTACAACTACATGCAAGATGGAATGACTTCATTTCTGTACAGGTGACGAATTTCCGATGTTCCCATCAGGGTTTAAATCTTGCAGTGGATTGAACAAATTGCTATGCACCTTCTGTTTTGCCGTTTATTTTCCAGATCAGCGTTGTGTTTAAAGAGACTCCTTTCACGACGTACTGTCGTTCTTTTCACGCTGCTCATCTCGCGTGGTTTTGCGATAAGATTCGCGTGAGAGTGCCGTCAATTTCCTTTTCTTTTACAGAAACAACGAGACGGCACTTACAGTGAAGTGCTCTCAAAAGATGAAATATATCCTCTGGCTGTGTCTCTATAGTGAAACGACCGTCATTACGTTTTACTTTACGTTCTATATTACCGGTGTAAATGAAGGGTTCGATGTCATGCTTTGTTGTTCAGACATTCAACTATCACAACAAAGCGACGCAGATCAATTTTCCATTCGACTCTCTATACACACAGTGCTACATACGGAGAAATTTGCAGCAGAATAATTACTGACTGCTGTGGAAAATATTTTGGCACCCCCTCTACCACATTGTGTAATGGAAAGGGACCACCATAGGTCCATGCCTAAGCAGATCTTATTTGGGTGATGGTTCATTGCATTGTAGTGTAATATCTCTAGTTAGTTCCTGTTATCACTTACGTTACAGCAGCTATGAAGAGTCATTTCACTCACCGTGGCCTCTCTGTTTAACATTACAGCTTTACCTCTGACTCTTACAAAGTACTAACACTGGAGACTCCTTCCATAAACATAAAATAAATGAGAGAAAACTCCATCATGTCAACAATTATGCACATTTAAAAGAAAAAATCAATAATAATACCACCTAGATGATTTTGAATTATTAATATGGATGCAATCCTAGATTGATCCTAATGAAATTTTACGGCCATATCATATTAACGTACATGAATGGTCTGTTAAATTCAAACACTATTTTGCTGGAAAATTCATTTAAAAAGGTGGCAATTACTGGAAATACTGGAAATTGGTGTAGAATATCATATGAGCATTACATTTGAGACACAAACACAGTTTGTTTAGGCTGCTGATGACACTGAGGTGCATCGTGTTACACTGCCCCTACTGTTTATATGCGGTACTGCACAATGAGGATGAAATTGTCGCAGCGTATAAATATACTACATATCGTTCAGCCTCATTATTTAGACGGATTAACATTTGTACAATTGGAAATTTTGCACAGAATATTCTTTGCTAATTTTGACCATTTACTGATGATTCTGATTTCCAGATAGGCTTACTTTAGTGTCCCTCTTGTTTTTTTGTTTTTTTTTGCTTTAAGTTTCCCTGAATTCTCTTCTCTCAGAAAAGCCATGATGTTTTTTTTTTATTAATTTTTTTTTATAGCAATACTATTTAATATTCTGAGTGATCCATCAAGCTACCACTGTTCTCTTTTATAGTAATACAGACTGCCAGCTTCATCTCTGTTGATGTCCGCACACAACAAGCCATGTTTTATTGATGATAGCAAAAACTTTCAGACTTTTATCCCTTTTAACATTCATCATTTATAGGTAGTGTGAGTTTATAAGAAAAGAAAAAAAAAAGAGAGCTGAGTAAACATTTAATAAATCATTTGCTGAAATTTATATAGTGTTTTCAGGGTTCCGCTGCTATTGTAATGATGTATTGTATCAGAGCAGAAGATCTGGCCATCAGTCAGTACGTTTACATGGACAACGATAATCCGATATGAACCCGATTAAGACGATACTCTGATTAAGAAACTAGCATCTTACAGAGATTGTTGATGACCTTAATCTGACTAAAGTCATACTTGAAGTAAACACGAATGGAATTAAGACGTGTGGAGTATTCCTGTTTTAGTCACATTATCGACGTGCGTTACAGACATGTACACACCTTAATCACACTATTAACGTCGTGTGGGAGTTTTCACCGCATTTTGCTTCAGGACACGATCACACACGGCAGCGCTCGACCGTTTCACAGCAAACAAGTGAGCACGGCTGCGTCCCATACCGCATTCTTACCTGCTACATAGTAGTAATAATGCCTCAATCAGAATATTGTATTACTCAGAATAAGGTCAATAATTACATTATGGCTGTCCGTGTAAACATAGTCAATGATAGATGTGTATTTGTTCATTCAATGTTAGATTTCCCTTCTATAATAATAATAATAATAATAATAATAATAATAAATCTCCATTATGATAAAATAATTAAGAAAAATGTGAATGGTATACCTGTTTTTTTTTTAACATGCTATTAAATATATGTGAAAAGACTTACATTAAAATATTGCTTAAAAGTCTAAAAATGATATTATTTGTGGGTCAAAATATGATTATGGCTTAAATAAAAATCCGTCCAGTCAGATATAAAGTAAGTTGTGAATAATGACGGAGGTATGTGTGTTTCCTATTACAGAAAACGCTGTCACATGCTCACCATTATGTCACTCCAACATAGCAGAACTTCACAAACCAGGA